>NC_064811.1:3309873-3312451 GCF_023721935.1 Panthera uncia
TGGATGGACAGACGGATGATGGAAGGAAGGATGGATGGATGGATGGAAGGATAGAGGATAGAAAGAAGGATGGATAGATAGAAGGATGAATGGATGATGGACGGATAGACGATGGAAGGAAGGAAGAATGGAAGGATGGACAGATGGAAGGATGAATGGATGATCGAAGGAAGGAAGGATGGATGGATGATGGATGGATGGTTGGATGGATGGATGCGGGGTGGGTGCATGGATGTAAGAAATACACGAGAAAAGAAAACAGTCTTTAGGGGAAGTGATGTGTCTCCCGGATCTGTTTTAATAACAATGGTGATAATAACACCTATGGGGCTCTGACTTCTTGCCAGACACATTACTCCATTATTCTCCTAACAAACCCTACTGGGGTTCATACTGTGCTTTGAAAGGTAAGAAAAATGACGCACAGAGAGGGTGAGCAAGTTGCCCGAGGTCACACCTGGTTCACAATACCAGGGATGAGAACCAAAGTGTGGGTCAGTCTATCCAATCAGTCAGTGGCGGCAGGTGCTGTGCAGGAAGAGAGGACACGCGAGCAGGCCTGCCCCGGTGACAGGTCCCCTTGCCGGGGCACCTGCTGAGGGCGGAGGGCTGGCAGCATAGCCACAGACCTGGGTCAAGCCCCTCCCTTACCTCTGATTTGCTGGGTGACTCTGGGCAGGGCCTCCTTGGGCCTTAGGTTCTGTCCTCTTGAAAGAATGTGCCAGAATCACATGACCCTGAGGTCTTTCCGGGTTGAAAACTGCTGTGACCCCCCACCCCCTTCCTGCTGTTTCATGCCAGCTCCATGGGGAGGCCCGGGGTGGCCACACAGCAGGCTGAGCTCTGGGACCAGCCAGGAACCAGGCTAACCACACCCACCCTGACTCACACCCGCATCCACACCTTGGTTTTTCCCGAGGCCGGGCGGTGTGACCTCGGCCTCCCTGCCGTCCTCACCAGGCTCTGCGGAGGAAATCATATGCTTCCAGGAGGTTCCTAGGGATCTTTGGAGACACGGGGGTGCTGATGCTTCTGCCAGGGAGGAAGCAGGACTGCGGGGGGCTCGGCAGAGAGCTTCCTGAGGAGGGTGAGCGGTGGCAGGGGTGCTCCCACCCTCTCCTGCCTCCATCCTTCTCCCCCTTCACTCCACAGACGTTTGTGGGGATTGTGGGGAGAGCCCGCTCTGCCGCAGACCCGGTGCAAGGCACTGAGAACAACAGTAATAATGGTGGCATGATAATGTCCAAGACGCTTATCGATCTCAACTCAGAGGCGTGCACGGCATACATTAGCGTGTGTAATCCCCAGAACCGTCCTGTGAGGCAGGAGCTCTGTCTGGTTGGATGATGGACACGAGGCACCTTGCACGAGCAGGTGAAGCTGGGCTCCCTACCAGGTGGGTCAGACCTCAGGCTCCTCCGTCCCTGCTGGCCTGCATCTGCCCGGCCAAGACCGATGACCCAGATTTCATGCTCTCAGCCGACTTCGCTCATCAGTCCTGATGCCCACATAAGGGTCTTGCTCAGGGTCGCGTTAAGAGGGGAAGCCGAGCGGGGAGGGAGGCATCGGACCCTCGCACCACACCGCGCTTGTGTTCTGGGGAAAAGCCTAGAACAGGGATTAGAGCCTGCAGCTGCAGGGCCAGCCACCAGGGCAGGCCTCCTGGGGTTGCTAGGGCGCCCGGCCGGGCCTGACCGGCCTTGCCTGTGGCCGGTTCTGCTGGGCCTGGGCTTTCCCGGGAGTCCGGGGTAGATGGGCCAGAGAATCTGCTCTCGCTTCGGTATGCCATTCAGAGTCCACGTTTTCTGCGGCCAGCCCTCCTTCCCTTGTTGGCTGCATCTCCCAACAGCCTCGGCCCAAGCCAATCGTCCTCCCGCCACCTCACCCCGCCGTGCCAGGTCCGGAAGCCTGCCTCCCGAATGTTCCTCCAGTCCAGTCGCCTGCACCCCAAGGACCCCTTTTGTCAGTACCAGGCACCAGCGGGTTCTGCCCGCTCCCAGTCCTTTCCTGAGGCCCACCCCTAGTCCTTCCCTCTCCAGGACTCGGACCCCGCCCCGTGCTGGGCTCCTGACGTCACAGAGGGCAGTCGGTGACGGGGGGGGGGGGGGGGGGGGGGAGACAGGGGCCGGGGACTACCGTGGGGTAGGACGCGGCCCCTCCTAAGGCGCCAGCCAGTGCAGCGCGGCGGGAGCCTGCGGTGTGTTGCCCTAGACCTGGAGTCGGGAGCCCCGCGCCAGCCCGCGCCCCGCCTCGGTTTCCCTGTCTGCACAACTAGGTGAGGCGGGGTTGGCCCAGGTCTTCAGGCCCCCTGCAACTCCACGACTCAACTGGAGCTGCACCAAGCTCTTGTCCCTTGGCTTCTCTCCCTGTCACTCCCGGGCTCTCGGGAGCCGCCGCCAGCCAAGGCGCCAGCCAGGCCGCTTTGACAGCCCCGCAGAGACCCACCGGCCGCGGCGGGAGGCCGCAGCGGCGTCGCCTGGCTGCGCGTGCGCGGGCCGCGCTGCCTGCCGGGACTTGTAGTTCGTCCGTGCGGCGGCTGGGCCGCGAAGGCGGAGCGGCGGGGGCGCTGCGCCTACAC
>NC_064811.1:3312851-3358318 GCF_023721935.1 Panthera uncia
GGCGGGCGCGGACCTTGCCCGGGGCTGGCGGACCCGGGAACCCGCGGGCTGGCGGGCTGGCGATCGCGCGGGCGCGGCCCCTGCGGGCAGGAGCCTCGGGCCGCCGCAACGCCGGACCGCCCGCCTCCCTGCTGCCGCCGAGATGAGTGCAGGTGAGTGTGGGGACCGAGGGACCGGCGCGTCCCCGAGCTGGGTCGCGGCGCAGCGAGGGCTGTGGGGGCATTCTGGGGCTGCACCTGCAGCACCGGGGAAATCACCCAGTGGCTCCACCCAACTCTTGTCCCGGGGTCTTGGCAAACCCGAGGGGCGGTCCGCAGCCCCCTGCCCCTGCGCCTGCGGCGCGCGCAGCTCTGCAGCCCGGGCCGGAGACCCCTTCCCACCGCGCCGGCCCGGGTGGCTGCGCCCGGCTGTCTGGAAGGCGCCACTTTTTTGCTTCTCACGGGTCCCGGGTCGCTGCAGGTTGCAGAAGGCGACCCGGTCCGGGCGGTGGGGCGCAGGGCCGCCGCAGACCCTGCCACGGAGAGGTGTGATGACTTGGGGGGCTTTGCGGCAGGGGGTGCCGCCCTTGCGCTGCGCTCGCGCCGCCTGAGCGGGGGGGGGGCGTCAGGCCGACCCCCGGCGTCTTGGGCTCTTCAGCTGCAGGTTTGGGGGCACAGACCCCGCAGGTGGGTGCGACCCGCCCCATCTCCCACCGCTCGGCATCTCGGGCCCGCACCCCTGCGCGTCCCTCAGGCTGCCTCCCGCCGCACCCACCGGATCTGACAGCCTCTGTGTGGCCCTGGAAAATCCCACAGCGTCACAAGCCAGCCGCACCTACTGCGCTTGGGGAAACTGAGACCTACAGCAGGGAGGCCTTGGCATGAGTCTGGTGCGCGGCCAGAGGGGCCCCTGATTTGAGAGTCTCCTGTGGCCTGGCACTGGGCGGAGGGTTGGTCCGTACCTTACCTGGCAGGGAGGGGCCGTCACCCCATTTTTCAGGGTGCGACCGAGGCTCACCAGGCTTGAGTCCCTTGCTCGGCTCACGCAGCGGAGTGGGGATTCAAACCTGGTGCTCCCTGCCTCCTGTGCTCTTTCCTCTGAGCCTGTCTTGCCAAAGACTGCAGTATGGCCCTTGGCCATGGTGCAGAAACCACCAGGACAAGCTGGGGGGAAATGGGACCAGGGAGGGAGTGTGCATTTAGCGAGTGCTTGCCCCGAGCTCTGCTCTTGGTTTAGGAGGGCTGTTTCCAGGGACCCATCTCGCAGGGGAAATAGTCCCCTCCCCCTCCAACCAAGGAAGGAGGGACCGCACTGGCAGTGGGCGTTGGGAGAGTGGCTGAGAGCAAATGGCAGGCAGCGGGAGGCAGAATTCTCTAGAAGAGGATTTCTGAAATGGCCAACCTGTTCTCTGGAGGTGGCTGGGGAGCGGGGCGCTCCCGGCAGAACCTGCAGACACATTTATCTAATGGCAGGTGGGGATAATGACAGGGTGCACACAGGGTAATTTTAGGTTTTCTGTGATCATAATTGATGGCTCCGGTCCCTCCTGTAATCAAGGGGAACCCTGGAAGGAGCACCAGCATTTGTGGTCGTCTTGGGAGAGGGGCTCTGTGGGCACCGGGGGCCGTGCAGGGTCGTGAATCCAACGAGCAAGGGGGCTGGGGTTTGAACCGTGCTGTCCACCTGGTGGCAAATTGTGATCTTGGCGAATGGTGGCACCTTCCTGAGTTCGGCTTCCTGGGGTGTGAAGACAATATTCCTGGCCACCTGGAGCGGATGAGATTCGAGTGGGAAACCCTGCACATAGTAGGTCCTCAGTAGCTTGTGACGGTCATTGCTAGGCGGCCACGTTCCCTTGTCTTTGTGAGTTTGCCCAGCCCTTTGGAAATGCCAGCGCGCCTGCTCCCGTCCACCTGTGGCTCATGCCCCAGATGTGTCCCCGGGCCGTTATGTGCACCCCACAACGCAGTGGGGGGAGCGGTGGTCCCGCGTGCCTGGCGCCTGGCTCTCGTGTGTGGCCGCTGTGCACATCTGGCGGGTCAGGGGCTTCCATCATCAATGGGGGCAAGTGCCCTGATGCCCCTCTCCCGCCAAGAAGACTGGCATCATCCCAGAGCTTGGTGCTAACAGGTGTAGGTGGGCATCACTCTGTCCGGCATCCAGCTGCCCAGATGGGCCCTTTGGGCAAAGCCAGAGAGTCTGTACAACCTTCCCAGGTCACAGGCTCCCCTCCTCCATGCCACCAGGCTGCAGGCACGTCTTCCTTCAGTTACATGATGTGGGTCACCTTTGAGATGGCTTGGGTGTGGCCTCAGGGCCCCGTGTATTTGCCTGCTTGGTTTGTGGCCTGTTATTTTGGGTGGCCAGGGAAATTGTCAGAGGCGGCATCCTGTGTCAGACCTAGATCCAGATCCCACGCGCTAGCTACGGGTTCCTTGTGCCTCAGTTTCCCTGTGGTATGGAGGGAATGCCCTTAGCTCTGCACGTAGCCTTGGCCTGCTGGCACAGGGGCCAGCAGATGAGGAGTGTGGTGGTCTCCTGACGTTGCAGCCTGTGGGGGGTCACAGCGGGCGAGGTGGGGTTGAGGGGAGTCCCTGATCTGGGAGGGGCCCCAGGGCCAGCTCTGATGGATGCCAGGTCCTCGAGCAAGACCCGTGCTCCGTCTGGGCCTAGATACTGTCCCTGGCGGCTGCAGGCCTGGCAGGTGGGCATCCCCAGCTGCTCAGAGGCTCCTGGCTCCTGGCCGGTTGGATCAATGTGCCGGGGCCGCCATAACAAAGCACCACAGACGGGGCGGCTTAACCACAGACGTTTATTCTCTCGCTTCTGGAGGCGGGAAGTTCAAGTTCAAGGTGAGGGCCCGGTTGGTTCCCGCTGAGGCCTCCCTCCTCGACTTGTAGACGGACCTCTTCTCTCTGTATTCACAGGGCTTTCCTTAGGTCTGTGTCTGGGTCCAGATTTCCTGTTCTTAACAAGGGCACGCCGCTCATGCTGGATTGGGGCCCACGTGACTGGCTTCGTGTTACCTGAATTACGCCATAGAGTCCCTCTCTCCAAAGGCAGTCCCGTTCTGCGTTACCAGGGGTAGGGCTTCAGCATGTGGATTTGGAGGGAGGCACGGTTCAGCCCCAAACAGGTGCAGGGCCAGGTGGAGAGCCTGGGCGGCCGGCTCCACCGTCCTGAGTTCATGGCTGCCTGGTTAAGATCTCGGAGCTGCGAGGGATCTGGAGAACGTCGGGGAGCAAACCCACTCACATGCACAGAGGGGAAGCTGAGGCCCGGAGAAGGGAAAGCAACCGTCCAGGGTCGAGGAGAGAGTGCGGCAGAGCCAGAACCTGAGCCCCGGTCCCCTACTCTGGTTACCACAGCCCTGGGTATTTGGAACAGAGACACAGCCCTTCACCTAACCCGAGTGTGGACAAGGACCCACTGTGGGTAGCCGCAAAGGTGCTCACATCAGTGCCACAGGAAGTTAGCAGCTGCCTAAACGTGGAGGGGAGTGACGAGACACCAGCCCGCCGTGCGGTCACTCGTTCGGGGGGCTCATGCTTACCGCACGCCCGCCGTGTGCCCGGCACAGCGCCAGGCCCCCCGGGAAGAGCAGTGGACAAGAACCAACACAGTCTGCATCCTGCTGGAGCTGCTCACGGCCTGGGGGTGGGGGGAACATTCTAGTTAACAGTATGTGAGGAGGTTTTAACGTTGGGAGAAACGCTTGAGCAGACGAGTTTAATTTAGACAACGGCGGAGGGCAGGGTTGTACGTCATCCGCGATCTCTAGGCTGCAGACACAATAAAGGAGGAAAAGCCGGGGGACACGCGTCACGATGACGTCCGCAGCGGCCTCTCTCGTGGAAAGAGGACAAAGAAGGTTCCCCACGTCTGCGTCTTTATATACCCTCTGCGACTTTCCCAAGTTTTCTTCATTGCGTATGTTCTCCTTTTGCAGTGAAAGTGGGCAAGGAGTGCTGCCGAGTCTAAGCAGGGCACACGAAGTCCGTGACTTGGTGGGAGTTCCAGAACATTCCGTTCTGCGGGGGCCGCTGTCCTTTGGCTGGGAGTGGGGGTGGACGGTGTTAGGGAGCTTCCCACAAGCAGGGGCCCTGGTGCCTGGCTTCTCTGCATGACTCTGTCAGAATCAGGTGCAGAAGACCAATCATCCTGACCCAGAAATCCATCTGAAAAGGGCAGTTTCTCGCCCGAGAACCAGCTGGCACGCTCTGGCTCCGCAGGGGCATCCCTGAGTCTGACCTGTTTCCTCTCGTGTTCAGGGGCACCCCCTGACCTGCCACCCAGGACCTTTGGATTCTGTCGTTGAGGTTAATTTGGGGTTAGATGGCATATTTTCTGGAATCAAGTTCTGATTTTGGTGAACTCTTTTTTTTTTTTTTTAATGTTTATTCATTTTTGAGAGAGACAGAGCATGAGCAGAGGAGAGGCAGAGAGAGAGAGAGAGAGAGAGAGGGAGACACAGAAGCCGAAGCAGGCTCCAGACCCCGAGCCGTCAGCACAGAGCCCGACTCGGGGCTCAGACCCACGAACCGTGAGATCATGACCTGAGCCGAAGTTGGACGCTTAACCCACTGAGCCACCCAGGTGCCCTTGACTTTGATGAACTCTTGGCGAGTCCGGTCTTAACTGTCCCAGAAAGGGGAGTGTCACCCTCGCTTAGGGAGAGGTCACCCGCCTGGGACCCTGACTCCCCAGAGCATCATCTGGAGTGTGGGAGAGCTGAGCTGAGCTGCGCGGAGGAGATGGGCGCCTCGGGGTGATGACAGAAGAGGGTGGGAAGGGCCCCAGCCGGCAGGGTCTGTCCTGGCACCGGTCCTCGGCGGGGCCAGCCGTGGTGGCCGACAGCAGCAGCTACCAGGACTCTGGTCCCTCCCCTCTGCACCAACACGGGGACTTCCTCACACCCCTTGCTCTGCCCCTGCCTCGACAGGACAGGACAAGGCCTCCACTGAACTCGGGTGTCGACATTCCAGCTCGGTCACCTGCTGGCATTATTGATTGTGGAGCCTCTGTGTGCCTCCGATGCCGCCTCCCCCGGGGGTCTCGGGTAGGGACTGAGGGTGCGGGTCCTGACGTGTGGGAGAGGCTGGAGAAGTCAGCTAAAAGAGCTGCCACAGGAGAACACCGTGGTGTTCGGATCGCGGCTCAGTTGTGGGTGACGACCACGTTGGGAGCCACGGAGGGGATCGGCCAGATGTGTGCCGACTCGCATGGGCGGAAAGCCCTGGGCCTCAGGGCTGGTAGGACGCGGGGCAGAGCAACCTGAGCGGAGCGTCTCTGTTTACTCGGGGATGTTTCCACTGCCGCGGCCTCTAGGGTGTCAGGAAGGACCGTACTTCAGTGTCACCGCAGCCACGGCTCACGGGATGCTCCCTCGGGCCCCACGCCCGGCCAGATGCTCCTGAGTTCTCACAGTGCTTCTCGGGGCTGCCGGGGTGTCCCCATGACCGGAGGGAGGCGTCCCCGTGACGGGAGGGGAAGCAAATACCCAGAAGGGCCTGGTGGCCGCCTGGCGTCGCGCCACACCGGGGCTTGAACCCCATGTGCCCAGACACTCCTCTTCCCACGTGGGTGGGCTCTGTGCGCCCACCTTCCCCCCACTGCCCCCTGCGCTTGCCTGAGCTGGCTTTTCCTGCCATTTACTGCCCCCCAGTAATGCGTGGCTGAGAGTTTGGGTTGGATAAGGCTTGGCCATTTTGTAATAATGCTTTGTAGTGACGGGGGGACTACAGGGTCCATCTTGTCCCCTGGGGCATGAAGCATATTTGCATCGTTCAGGTGTAGCACCTGCGTTCCCAGAGCCAGGGAGGCAGAGCCAGACTCCAACCCAGCTCTGTCTGCCTCCAGAGGGCACGCTCTTTCCCCTGCCTTCTCCAGGGGCTCCCGCCTGGGGTCCTGGCACCACCCAGAGATCCGCATCCACATGGCTAGGACCACGAGGGAGAATTTCACCCCATCAAGCCCGCAAGCCTCTCTGTAGCCCGGCCCCACTGGCCCTGGTTCTCCCTTCCCCCAGGTCCCCGAGACCTTCTAGAGCAGCAGTCACGACTGCCCCGCGTCCCCGCTGCGGCGCCCGGCCCAGCCCCCCTGGCATCATCCAGCCCCATGGGTCGTGCCTCAGCTCCCGGGAATCCCAGCTCCACCACCCGGGCCGCTGTGTGACGTTGGGCAGACTGTCTTCCCTCTCTGGGCCTCAGCGTACCCGTCTGTAAAGACAGGGCCTACCGTCACCCTCAGGGATGTGACCCGCTTCTGACAACCCTGTCCCCCCTCCACTGTCCCCAGAGAGATGGTCTGAGCTTGAGGCTGAGCCAGCATCTCAGGGAAGCATGGCCCCCATCATCCTTTTCTGCCACGTAGAGCTCGTCTGACAATTCGGTGGCAGGAAGCACTTGGCCTTTACACGGAGGCTCCCTGATGTAAGGGGGCTTCTCCGCAGCCTGCCAGGGAAGCCACGTCTGTGGGCGTCTGCCTCGTACCCGAGCCGGGATGCCCGCGTCCTCCCTGTCCGTGGGCAGGACTGGGGAGGGCGGAACGTGTGCTTTGCATTTCGTGGCGCTCACTTTCCCTTGGCTGCAGCCAACAGCAAGCCCCGCTGGGTGCCGGGGCTGGTCCTGGGCGCCTTCTGCCTCCGTGGGCTCCTAGGCTGGTGGCAGCCCAGCCAGGCTTCTACTGAACAGGACGCGTTTGGGGGGCTCTGTGCGCCATTTGCCTCACCTGAAGATTTCTAAGCAACGAGAGAGGTCGTGTTGATGCCTTGGAAAGTACCGTCGGTGGCTTGGGGGTCAGGCTGACCTGGGCTCCAGTCCCAGTTGTCATCTGCTAGTTGGGTCCCGGCATCTGGGTTGCTTAGCTGCTCTTTCCCTCAGTTTCCCCACCTATAAAGTGGCGATAAGAGCACCCCAGCCTTCTCCAGTGTTTGCCAGCGTCCAGAGCCTCTCTCTGACCCTCTGCCTCTCCTCGGACGTGGGCGGCCCCAGGATCCTACCGGAAGATGATGTCTCAGTTGGGGCTGCAGGTGGGTGTGAAGTTCAAGAAGGAGGAGTTGCCAGGACCATCCCCGTGGCCCCCACTTCAGGTTCAAATCCATCAGGATGACTCCCCCCGCCCCCAGGCTTTGCCCTGTGATGGCTACAGTCCAGGTGCCTCTGGGGACAAGGACGTGGGTCCAGGCAGACTGACGGGGGAGTGACCCAGGAGGCACAGGTTGAGAAGATGAGGGGGGAGAAGGGGAGGGGGGAGAGTGGGGGCATTCGCATGGGTGGGCAGCTCCTCAGGGCAGTCCCGTGTTGGGGGGAGTGGGATGCTGGGGTCTTTGCCCTGCAGGGTGGGCGTGGTCCCCCCCGTCCGGTCCAGGGCCAGCGAGTGTCCACCGTGCTGTGGGGGAGCCTCAGGTTGCAAAGCAAAGTGGTGCATGGGTTTGCAGCACGGAGGGGTCAGCCAGCTCCCGTCCTTGTCTGCCACGGGAGACCTAGGGGTGGGGAGGGGACAGGTGTCACCGCAGCTGCCACACCCGCTGTGGCTCCCACGTACTTCGGATATGGTCCAGCCTCAGCTTGGGGCCACCTCTGTTCCCAGCCATCAGCAGCCCCTCAAGGGCTCAAAGCCATTCCAGAATGTTCCGATGACTGTTTATTGAGCACCCACTGTGTGCAGAATGCTGTCCTTGCTTGCGGTGCCCAGACGCCCTTGCTTGCCTTTTTCCTGCCGCTTTCTCCACTGCCCCCCCCCCCCCCGGCCCCCGTGCTGGAGCTCCTCCCCCTCAGTCTTCCAGGCTTCCAACCAGAGCTCCAGACCGGCTGTGACGCTATCCCCGCTCTCTCGGGGACTTCGGGGACTTCGCTGCCCTCCCTCCGCAGAGCTGGTGGGCGGTGGGCAGGGCTGGGGTCTCCTGCTGAGGACCTGTGTCTGGTCCCCGCTGCGTGTGACCCAGGGTTAGGTCCCGCCCCTCCCCCAATGCCTCGTCTGGGATGGTGTGGTGAGCTGAGTAATGGCCCCCTGAAATGTCCCTGTCCTTGTCCCCAGAACCTGGGCCTATGTTGGAAAGGGACTTTGCAGATGGGATTCAGTTAAGGACCTTGCCTTGGGGAGACTACCCAGTGGGCCCCTCGTGATCCAGGCCCCTCAGGAGAGGGAAGCAGGAGGCGGAGAGGGGAGAGGAGGGCCGAAGCAGAGGTCAGAGGAGGGGGGACCGAGGAGGGTCTGGGAGCCTAGGAACCAGGCGCCTCCAGAAGCTGGACGAGGGGTCCTCCCCGGGAGCCTCCAGGAGGAGCTGGCCCTGCGGACCCATTTCAGACTCGGAACCCCAGACCTGTGAGAGATGACGTCTGCTTCAAGCCTGTAGGTCTGTGACCATTTGTGGCAGCTGCTGCCTGCGACTCCGACGGCCCACGTTCCCCACCTTCCCTGCTGCTGGGTCGGGAGGCCCAGGGAGAGGCAATGTCTGCAAAGGGGGGATTGTTCCCGACCTCCTCAGGGGTGCGAGGCTGTGTGGTTTCAGTGCACGCATGCGGCCAGGGCCTCCTGCTCCTGGCGGTGTTTGGGGAGCACCTTCGTGAATAATGAATGCGCGAGGACTGCCCGTTGGAAGAGGAAAGGCAGGGAGGGGCCGGTGTTTACCGAGAACCTCCGGGCTCCCGCTCCGGCTCACGTGGGCCTCTCGGTGTCCAGGGCGGTGGGGTCGTGCCCCAGACTCCGGACGCCTGGCCAGGGCGCCCGCTCACCGACCGGGCGGGGCCTGCGCACGGATGGTCCGTGTTCTGAGCGTTCCTCCTGATTAGTCCCAGCTTCCTGACTGGGTGGGAAACCGGGGCTGGACGTCCGTGGTGTGTCCCATAAGTCACCAGCCCGGATTCCAGCCTGCGAGCTCCTGGATCCAAACCCACTTCGCCCCTGCTCACGTGGCCCTCTTGGACCTCAGCCAGCCTTCCTCTCTTGTGGTCAGTGTCAGACCTGACCCCCAACATCTGTGCGGTTTCAGACGGTCTGCGTCTGCGGGGTCTGGAGCCAGGCCTTTCTCTAGTTCTGGGGGCACAGTCTGACACCCCCCGGGTGGGTGGGGGCAGGGGGATCTCACACAATCTGCTTTCCCCCGGTACCGGGTGAGCCCGGGTCTCGGGATGGTGCGTGAGCGGCTCTGGGGTCGGTGGGAAGACATAGGACGGTCTGGTGGAGAGGTGATTGGGTCCTAGCTCTGGCTGCGTCCCCCCAGGCAGGTGCCTCCACCCTCGGAGGCCTCACCCCTCACGTGCCGTTGGGGTTGGGGGCGTCTTCCGGGTCCTGCCAGCCCTGCACCCGGGTGTGGGCACCTCGGGACACAGGATTTGCTCTCAGGCAGGCAGGTGATGGCAGTGGCCGCGGTGTTTCCCACCCGGGGCCCCGGCACCCCGAGCACACTTCCCGCTGCCCCTGTGACGGCTGGGGCCTCTTGCCCGTGCGACACCTTAGGCACTGTTCAGCCCTCTGGGTCCCTGCCCACTGCCTCTCTCACCCACCCGCCTCAGGTAAAGCAGCAGCTGGTCGGACCGAGACGTGAGAAACGTTTCTGGATGCGCAGCCCTGTGCCCGACACACGGAGGGCGCTGGGCAGACCAGGGCGGCAGGGACCCTTCCCCGTGGAGGTCACAACCCAGACAGACAGGGAACAGGTGTATCAGAACCTGGTGGGAGGCCGAATGGGGACAGGACAAGAGGGATCGCGTCCGTATGGCATCAGGGAAGGCTTCCTGGAGGAGAGGGCACGGACTTGAGTCCCAGGACCGGCACGTGAGTGGTGACTGGGGAGGCAGGAGGCTCAGCACGAAGGCAGGGAGGTGGGGAAAGAGGGTGTCCGGGCATCAGCAGACCGTCCGGTGGGGCCAGAGCGGATGAGCCGCACGGCAGGGGTCAGGCCGGGCGGTGAGGAAGGAGTCAGGACGGCGACCAGCTGTGCGCGCCAGTGGTGGGCCCGGAGCCATGGCGCTGGCAAACGTCTTCTGTCCTGCCGTGGTGCCAGCACCCCCGCGTTCAAGCCCAGATCGACTCGTGGGCCTCCGAGGCCCCCCGATTCCGCCTCCTTGTTTGTCGTTCTGATCTAGTGGTTCGCCTCCCACTGAATCCGGGCCTGGCCTGCCAAGTGCTCGGGGAGTAGTTGTGGGTGCGGGGTTACGCGCATCAGCTCCCTCACACACGTCCCGGGGTGCTGCAGAAATCAGGAAATGCGATATGTGTACAAGAAGCCCGGCATCCAGCGAGGCGCCTCCCTGCCTGTCCCTAGTGGGGGAGGGAGTAGGGTACAGTGTGGGTGTGGCTAAAGGGCAGGGCGGGTGTGGGTGCAGGGCAGTGTGGGCGTGGTTGCAGGGCCCAGAGCGTGTTGTGGGGCGCGGCCCGGCCACGGGCTACTGCACGGGATGGGCGGGGTCCCCAGTGCTGGGTGGGTGGGGGCTCCTGGTGCTGGGGGACGAAGGGTGGCGGTGCCCCGTCTGCAGGCCACCCGGGACTCGGGCTGCCTTGATTGCTCTCCCCTGCAGGCCCTCTAGTTCCCTGCTCGCTCTGTCTCCCTGGCCAAGCCGGGCCCCCCGAAGCCTGTAAGGCCTAGGGCTGGCATGACGCGTCCCACCACCGATGCTGCCTCTTCCCCTCCTCCCTCGGCCTCCGGTCTCCTGCACCGCGGTCCCTTCTCTGTCTGTGCCCTTGTGGGCAGTGGCTCAGCCAGCAGGCTTTGAAGGAGCCGAGAGGACTTTGGACAGGCAGTGGCTTATGTGCCCGAGCCCCGGGGCGGGGAGGGGTGGGGGCCGGTGAGGGCCTCTAGGGGGGGCTCGTTGCAGCCCAGTGCAGGAAGCTCTCCTGGCAGGTGATGCCGTGGGCTGGAGGTCACGGGGCTGGAGAAGAGGGGACTCAGCCCCTCCTCACTGGAGGGCGATGCGCAGCAATAATTTCCTCACCATTCTGGAGGCCGGCGGGCCGCTCCCCCCAGCGTCACCGGGCTGAAGTGAAGGTGTCAGCGGGGCCACCACTCCGGGGGCTCCGGGGAGAACGCACTCCTTCCTCTTCCAGCTTCTGGGGCAGCGACCCCACATCCCTTCCCGCCCGTCTCCCCTGCCTCCCTCCCACCAGGACACTCGTGAGTGCATCAGGACCTGCCCGGACCATCCATGACGGTCCCCGTCTCGAGACCCTTAACCGGATCGCACCTGCGGCGGAGGGCATCCCCCAGCATCCGGCAGACAGCCTCCGTGCCCACCGCTTCTGGGAC
This sequence comes from Panthera uncia, assembly GCF_023721935.1. Taxonomy (NCBI): domain Eukaryota; kingdom Metazoa; phylum Chordata; class Mammalia; order Carnivora; family Felidae; genus Panthera; species Panthera uncia. Next base: position 3,324,076 of record NC_064811.1, read on the forward strand.
CCGCACTTGTCCTCACCCTGTGGGGTCTCCAGCCCGGCAGAGGGTTTTCGAGGATGACTTCTCATTGGGGGAAAAAAAAAAAATGCGACTCTTAACTCGGCTAAATTTAAACTTCCCCAAACCCCATGAGCTGGATCCCGTCACAGACTGCCGACTGGGGCGCCAGCTTCAGGCACACCCACCAAGCCTTAAGTACATCCGCGCCCTCTGGTAGAGGAATCGCTTCTTCGGGACTCTTTCTGCAGAGGCTCTGGAGCACAGACACGGGTTTGTCGTCCAGCGCAGGGCGGGCACGCTGTGCACCGTGGCCCGTCCCGCCCCCAGAGCGTGGGGCACGTTCATCACTGTCCGTCCAGTGGGGGCTCTCAGACCCGCTTCTAAATGGGTTGTATTTATTGGCGTTTCCTGAGCCGGACGTCAAGATGGAGAAGATCCTAAGATATTCGTTAACTCGACGGATAATAAACAGCCCTTTGTATGTCAACATGTGTTTTTAGTGGCCCGAGGGGCTTGCTTCACAGTCGGGCAAGTCTCCTCAATGTCCGGCTTGAGAGACGACGGCTGGACTTCACGTCTGGCCTGTGTCCAGCCGGTCCCGATGCCGCATGTGCCCTCGGGACGAGGTGCGAGTGGACCCGGGAAGCAGCATCTGAATCTTGTTCCGAAAGTGGCTCTGACTCCCCGACAGGGTCTCGGCCCCCTGCCCCCCAGTGCTCCCAGCCCCCACTCCTTGGAGAGCCGCCGGTCCAGGCGGGGTGCCCTGCAGTCGTGACGACGGTGATGAGGGGTCGGCGAGCCCACGCGTCAGTGCTGGCGACGGGTGAGGAGCAGGGGACGCGGAATCCCCCGCGCCGCTCCGTGTCCGCGACGCACGCACGGAAGACGCGCGGGGAGAAAACGCAGCAGCGCGCGGGAGGGTCGTGGGCACCTTTTGCGCCCCGGCTGACGCCGGGCTGCTCCTGCCGACCCACTTTGAGGACGCGCAAGGGGCAGGGTTCGGCCGAGGGAGGCTTGATTTGAGCGCAGCTGCCCGGCTCTCCGGGCCCCGCGCCGGCTCCGGGGACGCATTCCCCATTTCGGGAGGAGCGTGCTCGCCGTGGAAGTGGGGCGGTGGGTGGCACGACGCGTGACCAGCACGGGAGTTTCACGCGGGCGTGTGCGTCGGCTGCAGTTACAGACGGGAGGGGGTTCTGCTCTGGAGCAGATTCCAGGGTGGTCCGTGAGGAGAGAGCCGAGCTGCAGCAGAAAAGCTAAATATAGCCCGGGCCTGTGCCCGTCTCCGCAGGGGCCCCTGCCCCCGCCGCCGCGGCCGGAGCTCGGGGGAGCGATTGATTTGTCTAATAAAAATCGATGTCTGCTGCTCGCGGAGCATCTAGTAACGCCGGGCCCGGCGGAGAAGTCGCGGATCCCCGTGGGGCGGGGGCGAGGCTCCCACGCTGCGCACAGGGCGCTCTCGCTCGGGACGCGCGACGTGCGCGAGGTCAGGCGGCTGGTGACGGGGGGCGGGGTTCACACGGGCCTGGCCGGCTCTCGGGAGACGCCCCCCCCCCCCCCAGTGCCGCCTCCCCCAGGGACACGTGTCTCCTCGTGAGGTCTCCAGATCGTCCTGCTTCTCCGTAAAAGGTGCCTCGGGGGTGGCGAGAACGGCCGTGGCGAGAACGAGAGCAGTGGACAAGTATTGGCCATTTGGCCCCCCGGACACTGAGGGGTGGCGGCCACATGCCTGTTTTGCAGGTGGGGACGTGGAAGCCAGGTGGCTCGGAGAAGGCCACCTGGAGTCCCCAGCTGGCAGGTGGAACCAGCATTTGCCCTCGGGCGTTCCCCTTGGACTCTGGGCTCCCTCTGACCTGTGACGTGCCTCCTGTGATCTGCACCAAATGTGGGTCAGCTTCCCGCCGACGCCTCCTGGGACCCTCTGCGACCCTGCGTGACCCGTCCCTGAGCTCAGAGCCTGCGTTGGTTCATGTGCGTGTGGGGTTTTCCTCCACACCTCGGCTGGCCGAGGCCGGGGGCTCCTGACGCTCTGATGGCTGGGCTGCGGCTGGGCTGGGGTGTCGGCGGTGGCTGTCACTGCCCAGAGCCCTGGGGACAGGGTAGGAAACATTCTGAAAGGGTCTTATACAGAAACCGTTGCTTTTCTTAAAATAGGACCCACAGCCTCCAAGGTGGGTACCTTGGAAAGGGCATCTTGCTAGAAAGTGGGGTCCTGAGGGCCGTTTCTGCCCCGCCCCAGTGGCCTGGGGACCAGCACTGATGTCCTGCTCGGGGCTCTGATGCCTCCCTTCCTGGACCTTCTTGACTGACTTCCTATTTCCTCTGTGAGGACCTGCCTCTCCCTGGTGGGGGGACTGATATCAGGAAGGACACCCCCTTCGTAGAAGACCCTTCTCTCTGCCCCAAAGGAGGGGGCCCTGCCCTGGGTCCCGTGGGCGGCACGGCAGCATCTTCCAACCCGCAGCCAACCAGCCCAGCGTCCATGGGGGAAGGGGGGGGGCAGAGGCGGTGGCTTCACTTGAGTGTATCGATCTGCTGGCCAGGTGCTGGAGGTGACCCTGAGTTAGTTCCTCGTCCAGGCATAATGAGAAAGCCAGACGGTATGTGATGAAAACACAGCATGAGAAAGCACTTCTCTGGGGACAGAGAGAAGCCGGCTAGTGAAGCTGCTCGGAGAGAGAAATCCTGGCAGGCTTCCTGGAAGAGGTGGCATTAAGCAAGTAGGTGTTAGCCAGACAAAGCCGTGGGGAGAAGGGCGCCCCGCAGCAGGCACAGAGCCCTGGAGGAGAGACTGGAGGGTGTGCTGGAGAAACTCCACCGGTGTCGGTGCCCCAGGTTAGGCCCTGGGTAAGGTGCCAGGGCCCCACAGCCCTGTCTGCCTCTCCTGTACGTGGTCTCCCGCGCCTGTTTGGCATCGCGCTCGCAGGTGGTGTTCAGGGAGCATGTGAGGGGCTGAAGAGGCACAGGGGAGAGGAGGGGAGAGGGAGGACTTCGTGCTTCCGCAGGCACAGACCCTGCGTCTTCTGACAGGGCTGCTGGGGTCCAGGGTGCTGGCGACTCAGCCGGTGATGCCAGGCCAGGCCAGGTTTAGGGGGCTGTGGGTGTCACAACCCCTGCAAGAGAGATATTGCCCAAGAGCTGGCGTGCCCGGGTCAGGGAGGGCTTGCGGGTTCCCGTGCAGGGGAGAGGGAGGCGGGAACAACAGAAGGGACGCTGTGCTGAGGCCCCTCCTCGTCCTCCCCACCTGCTGCCGAGCTGTCTTCCGTGGCTCTTTGGCCCCTCTGGACTGGGGTTCCTCGAGGGTCACGTGGGGTCAACCTCCTCTGAGGGCTCAGGGACAGGGGTGCTATCTCGGGGAGGGAGGTGGCACCGGCCGGGCGGGAGAGAGGCTGGGCGTGCCGGCCAGCCCCTGTTCTAGAAGCCCGGACCCCCCCCCCCCCCCCACGCAGCAGGCTGACCCCGCAGCCTGTCCACAGCTCTCCTGAGAATAGCAGAAGCAGCCCTTTTTCAGGCTTTCCCCATGTCATTAAATCTGTGGCTCTGTGAAGCCAGGGGACACAGGTGACAAGGGCATGTGCCTGCTGCGTCTGAGGTGAAGAGCCATCTCAATGACTATGGCACTCTCCCCGGCCGGGGGCTGCTGGGGCAGCGACATGAGGTCCCCCAGACTCCCACCGTCTGGAAGTCCGGTCCGGCGAGGGAGGCTGGCAGGGGACCATACAGGCACAGGCCTTAGTGCCTCAGTGCCACCTAGACCAGCGGGACTCAGAGACCAGGGAGGGGCCTCGGGCCAGTCCGAAACCCTGGTGACAGCCAGGCCGCGGCTGTCCCAGTTCTGGAGTAGAACCTTCTCCATTCCCCACGGCATGCCCGACTCCAGGGACCGCGGCAGTTTGGCAGCGGACGTCTGTGGCTGGCGGTGGGTGGGGACGGTCACTGGCCTCCGTGGCAGCAGCAGGGGAGTGTTGACCGGCGGGCAAGGAGGGGCCGCCCCACCACCGCTGCCACGGAGGAGCTGGGCCCCTCCCCGGCCTCTGAGCTCCGTGGCAGGTGCCGGGCTGTTCGTACCCCTTCCTGTTCAGACACTCGTCCGCTCTCTGTCCGAGGTGATGGAACCGTGCGACACACGGCCGAACGTCAGCAAATTTGGAATGCGGAGGAAAGGAGGGCGAGCCAGTGCGCTGAGAGCGTCGTCGACAACGGTCCTCCTACTTAGAACCCAGAATCACGCTGGCAAACGGGGCTCCCGTGTGCAGACCCGCGAGGGACCTGCCCCGAATACTGAGCACAGCGGATCCACCCTCCCCCGCGGTGTCCTGTGCGACTGCTGAATTATTCAGATATCGATTACTTGACTCAGCTTGAACAAAGAGACCCGAGTCGCATTCGTGGCTGGCAAAGGCCACTTCCCTGCGTGCCCACGAGCTTCTGGCAAAGGGAAATGAATTGCAGGCAAACGCTGAACCAGGCCCCATGTGGCCGTGGTCTGGCGAAGGAGGACGGTGGGCTGGTAATTAACTGCAGGGCACGTCCGGGCCCGGACTGTCGGGTCCCCATGGGTCTTCCGTAAGATTGTAGCTCATGTTTCTTCCCAGCTCTGGGGTGTTTGTGACACCGTTAGTTTTTCCAGAATCCTCGGAAATACTCAGGGCTCTGGGGTGGAGGTGGGGGAGGCAGGACGCTGAGGCCACAGGGCCAGAGTCAGGGCTGCCTGTGCCCTGGGCCCCGGGCCCCACCCCCCGCCCTGAGATGGCTGGGGGTGGGGGGAGAGGGAAGGGGGATGGGTGGGGGCAGGGTGGAGGTCGGCTGAGCTCAAAGCCGGGTGGGATCACCTTAGAGGAGCAGTGCCCGCCCACCTGCCCCGCAGCAGGTGACCCCAATGATTTCAATGAGAAAAGAGGCTTTAAAAGACACGGTTCACACACCCAGGCCCCATTTGTGCTCACGGGAAGTGTCCTGGTCCTCGCCACCTCCCAGCGGCCTCTGGGCTCCCTGAAGCCCGCCTGACCCCTGCCTGACGCCCGCCTAACTGGCCAGCCGGAGCCTGCCTCTCTGCTAAACTCTGTCACCAGCCCTCCACTGCCTCCCACACGCATCTGGGTACCACTCTGGCCAGAGGGGACCTTACAGGGGGGCCCCGAGCATCCAGTTTTGCAAAAGCCGACTGATGAGCAGAAAAGGAAAAATCTGTGACTCCCAGCAACACAGGAATGCCCCCAGGCCCCACTGCGGTATTTTCTCCCGGCTCTTGCCTCCGCATGGACCCTCAGGTGGCACCCCGTGCTTGTCTCCTCGACCTTCCGGAAGCTTCTATGGCAAGCAGTATCGCAGCGACCGCGGGTGGCTCTGAGCGGGTTCTCCGTGCTTCGCTGACCACATTCTCTCTTTCCTCCACCAGGTGGACAGTGTTTCCCGTTTTGTTGTTTTGTGTGTTTAACATGTTTAAATTGAGATAACATACACATAATGTAGAACCTACATTGGTGTCAAGGACATTCACATTCTTGTGAAACCTGCACCACCCTCCGTCTCCAGGGTGTCTCCATCTCCCCAACGGAAACCGTGTCCCCTGAACTGATTCTCTGTGCGCCCCGCCCGCAGCCCCTGGCGACCTCCATTCTGCCTTCGCCGGGCATCTGATGCTCTGGGGACCTCAGAAGTGCAGTCACACGGTGTTTGTCTCTGCCGCTGCCTCGCTGCACTGACCGTAACGTCCTCCAGGTCCGTCCACATGGTGGCAGGTGTCACCAGGTCCTTCCTGCTCCAGGCTGGGAGACGCTCCATCGGGTGGACCGCGTTGTGCTTCGCCGTTCGTCTGTTGATGGGCACCTGGCTGCTTTTGGCCACAGGGGTGCACATACCCGTTCTTCTCCACTTCCTCGGGCATAATCCAGATTTCTGCATCGGGGGGCGGACTCCGGGGCTCGGCCGAGGGGCTGAGACCCGGCCCCTCCCCACCCCACTGCCCGTCACCTCCTCGTGAGCACCGGTGCCCGGGCCGTGGCGCTGAGCTCCTAGGGGTCCCTCCTCCCACCCCTGCAAATTTGCTTCAGGGGCCCGCCTTCCCTTGCGTTTCCCCCCTCCATCAGCCAGCGTTTGGGTGACCTCCAGCTGGCTCTCCCTGACCTCCCCCTACCCCCCACCGATGCACCTGTGTGTCCTCGTGTCTGGGTGCATCTGTGCCCTTTCTGTCCCCCTCCCTCGACCAGGGATCCCACAGGAGGCACTTCGGCACCTCTCCCCCGCCCCTCTCCGCCCCCGCCGTGCTCCCCCCACCCCTCCGCCCCAGAGCCAGCACACATCTGCTGCAGCCCAGAGGCCTGAGCTGTGGGGAGGGGGTGGGCATGACCCCGGGCCGCAGCTCCCAGGAACCGGGACAGCGTCCGCATGAGAGCGGGGTGGCCTGGGGCTCCCTGGGAAACACAGCCCCGTGCTTGGGAAAGTTGCAGGGCCCAGGCGCTGAGGTGTAAATTTATCCACACTGAGCTGGAAAACATGCCGCCCCTTCATTCCCCCGCTTCCCCGGTCCCGGGAGCGTGATTCATAGGCCCGCCCTGGTCGGCCCCCTCACGGCGCCCCGTTGTCTGGGACGCAGGGACGCTGACCCACGGAGCAGACCCCACGGTGGGCGGCAGGCGGCGGCTGGGGCCCCCCCTCCGTCGTGCTTTGGGGGTTTGCCGCCCTGGGCACAGCATCGACTGGCACGTTTTGCTTTCGTTGCGTAATTAAATTAAATTCACCATTTTCACCATTTCCGGGTGTCCAGCTCAGTGGCCTAAGCGCATTCACGTTGTCGTGAGGCCGTCCTCACCCTCCTCCCCAGAACTGTTTTGCGTCCCCGGACTGACGCGGGGCTCCCCGCCCCCGGTCCCCACCGTCCACTTGTGTCGGCGGATCTGACCCCTCCGGCCCCTCGTGGAAGTGGGATCCTTGCACTGAGCCGAGTGTCTCCGGGGTTCATCCGTGCCTGGCGTGCGTCAGAATTTCCTTCCTCTTTCGGGCCGAACAGTATTCCGTTGTTGATCATCCACCTGCTGGTGGCCCCCCCGGGCTACTCCACTTCGCCTGTTGTGAATCATCTGCGGTGGCCACGGGTATGTGGTCCTGATCTGACGGTCCCATCAGCAGCTCTGCGGCCGGTGGCCTCATGACCGTCCCGTGGTCCCGCCCTCAGCAGGGCCCGGGCGCCGGGCCCGCACGGGGCACGTTACGCGTGGCTCTTGGGTTTCCCTCCCCACGGCCTCCCGGGGATGGGCGCCGTTTGTGTCCCCGGTGCACAGAAGAGAAACTGAGGCCGGCGAGGTGCCGGGCGCTGGATGGAGGAGTGGCCGCGTGCGGGACCCACATCGCCCCTTTCCCCGGAGCGCGTCCAGCGGCCTGTCTGCGTCGGTCCATTCGCTGGCTAGCGCGTTGGCTCGTGGAAGCCCCAGGGGTCCCACCCTGCGTCCCGTGCTGGCTCACACGGGGGGAGGAACCGGCGAGGGGTGAGGGGGTTCGGGCCGCGCGGGAGGCACGCGGGCCCGCTGGCCACACGCGTGTTCCGACTCGCCGCGAGCCCCGCGGAGGTGTCTGCGCCCGTGCAGACCCGACAGATGGCCGGGGCCGGAAGTGCTAAATGGAAGTAACTTCCACCAAACTGCTCTCCCCAGGGCCGTCCCGATTTCTGCCTTTGCCCAAAGGAGGCCTGAGTTCCCGGTCCCGTCCCCTCCCAGCCCGGCGCCGGGCAGCGTGTCTGTTCCTATTTGCCGAGAGGATGGGAAGCAAGCCCCCGCCCCCCACCTTTGAGCTGCCTTCCCGGGGACTGGGGGCGCTGAGAGCCCTTTCTCCATTTCCGGGCCACGTGTGCCTCCGCAGATTTCCTGTCCCTCCTTTGCCTATTTTCCTATCGGCTGCTCATCTGTGTTTGTTGACTCGGGAGGCGGATGGGTGTGTGGACTGCGCTTTGTCAGGCCGGGGGTGGCTCCCCGGCGATCTCGGTGCGGGATGGCACCCCCACGGGCCAGGGGGGGGTGTGCGTGTCCAAGGGTGTCGGTGGCACAGTAGCCCGGCTGGCAGAAACACGCCGCCCCCCCCCAGCCCACCCTTCTCGGTGGCTGGTCTGCCCTACAGGCGGCTCTCGGGGCCACCGAGGTGTCCCTGGGCCTCCTGCAGCTTCCCGTGGCCCCAGGCTTCCCAGCTGCTGACCCCTCCGCCGGACCCACTGCCCCTCCGAAGCTTTCTCTGTCTCGTTCGGAAGCCGGCAGAATTTGTTCGATTCTTTGTTTATTACTTTCATTTTTTAATGTTTATTTTTGAGAGAGAGAGAGAGAGAGAGAGAGTGTGAAGGGGGGAGGGGCAGCGAGAGAGGGAGACACGGAATCCGAAACGGGCTCCAGGCTCCGAGCCGTCACCACAGAGCTGGATGCGGGGCTGGAACCCACGAGCCGCACAAACCGTGAGATCGTGACCTGAGCCGAAGTCGGACGCCTAATCAACAGGCCACCCAGGTGCCCCTCCCCTTCAGATTTTAGAGCCCAGCCCTGCTGATGCCCTGACTCGGGGGCTCGGCCTCCCGAACAGTGAGAGCACAGGTGTCTGCCGTTCAAGCCCCCCAGTGTGGGGTCATTTGTCACCGCAGCTGCGGAAACCTGATGCCGTCACCAGCTGGGAAGGACAGACGTCATTTAGCAAGCGCCACCGTCTCCCAGGCTGGGCACCAGGTGCCTTCACCTACAACCTGTCATTGGTCTCCCTGCAACCCGGCAGGTAGGCATCCCCCTTTTACGGACAAGGAGGCTGAGGCTCAGAGAGCTTATGTCTCTGGGTCAAGGTCACCCAGCTGCTCAGCGATGACGGAGCTGGCTGCACACCCAGGGTGGCCCGAGTTGCAGAAGGGGAGGCGAGGGAAGTGGCAGGTGGACGAAGACGGGCGCGGCATTCTCTTTTCCCTGCTATGGATTGCCGGGGGCTTCCAGGCAGAGGTGTGCAGCATGCATCTGGCTCTGGGGGCTGAATGCTCAGGAGAGGCCGGGGCTGGGCCCTAGAAATCCTTGCTCAGGGCCCGGACGGTGTCGCAGATCCCTCCAGACCCCAATTTTTATGCCCCTGAAAAAGCGTCGGTGTCTTCTTTCCTTTAAAGTCACCTTGAGAATCTGTACCATCTGCTGGAAAGTTCCAGGCTCCGATCTCATTTGTTTCTCGTCTTTTAAGCAGATGTGAGTGAACAACAGAGCAGTGATTGGTGGGGAGTGAAGGATCATGCCGGAATGTGGGGCAGGGGTGTGCCGGGAGGAGGGGGAGGGAGCCCATAGGATCCTCACTGGCGGAGATGCTGGGGCCTCCTGGGACCACACACTCCTTTCCTTTTTGGTCGGAGCCCCTTCCCAAGCCGCCTGATGCACCCGACTGCTCCTGGGGTGCGGGCTGCTGTGTGGGTGGCAGGGGAGGACTGTCCACGAGGCAGGGTGGCCGGGACCACATCCTCGAGCGTGCGTGTGTCCTTCCGGGCACCTGTCAGCCCCGCCCACCCGCGCTGTGCAGAAAGAGCACCTTTCTCTCTTTTCTCTCGATCACTTTGTTTCACTCGGGCCCCCCTCCCTGGCAGGTGTGGATGCTGGGCTAGAAGTTTCTACGCGGCAGGTGGCGACCCATTTGTGGGCGTGAAATCAGTTCAGTGGGTCACATCGGCACTGGTTATGTAAGAAGGGGGACTGGCTAGAGAAACGGCAGTGCCCGTCGCGAGTGATAAAAGTAGGTATTGTTTGGTGAAAACCAATAGCTATGTATTTACGCACGGCATAAACCACGGCTGTGTGTGGTGACCGAGGAATGAGCCCTGCAAACTGTACCTCGTCTTTGTCCACGGGACCTAGGAGTGCAGCCGTATTTGGGAGGCGGTTTTTGCAGATGGGATTAAAGGAAGGATGTTGTGATGGGGGGATTATCCTGGATTAGCCGCGTGAGCCCTAAATGTGATCACGGTTATTCTTAGAAGAGGAGGCGGAGGGAGGTTATAGGGACAGACGCACAGAAAAGAAGAACACGTGACCGCAGAGGCAGGGATGGGGGTGATGAGGCCACAGGCAGTGAGGGCCGGCTGCCCCGGAGGCTGGAAGGGGGGCAGGGGGGGCAGATTGTCCCCAGAACGGCTGCAGCCCTGCGGGTACCTTGATTTCAGCCCAGCGGTACCGATTCTGGACTCCGGGCCTCCGGAACCGCGGTAAGCACCCCGGTTCCAGAACGTCTGTTACAGCCGCCGTGGGAAGCTTACGCACCGTGGAGCACGCAGCCCAGCGCGCAGAGCCCCACACCCTGGCTCAGGGCCCGTGGCTGGCTGGGGCTCCACGTGGTGGCCCTGCTCTCGTTCGAACCTTCCTCCTGGGAGCAGCACGCTGGCGCGGGAACGTTCTCCTTGTTCAGAGGCAGCAGCTCGATAGGACAGGCGGAAACGTGTGAGGCCTGTAGGCACGGCTGCACGCGGTCACTTCCGCCCGAGGGTCACTGGCCAAAACCAGCCACGTGAGCAAACAGGAAGTTACCGGGCAGGAGAGTGCTCTGTTCCCCGGGGTAGACTCCGGAAAGGTACATGCACACCTGTCCCCCGGGACCCCTGTCTGGGGGACACGTCCGATTTGTGTGCTGGCGTGGGAACAGTTGGGAAGCCGCTGGCCAGTGACACGGAGCCCGGAGCTTGCTCCCAGGGCCCTTGATCCCGAGGTCGGTGGGTGTCACGGCCCCGCTCTGCCTGTCGGCTCGACTCTTCTGAGCTTCTGGCTGGAAGTTTCTAGGCGGGGCGGAAGCCTCACCTGCTCACCTCACATCTTCGGAGGAAAAGAGGGGCTCATCCTGCGGGGTCTGGGGAGGGGAGAGGGTGGTTCCCCCAAAGCCCCGTTGGTCACAGCCCCAGGATGGGATGTGCAAATTGCAAACTAGCGTAAACCCGTCGGGGTCCCGGTCCCTGGCCTTCAGACCACATGATTGACCTTGAAGGCTGAGGCCCAGGCCAAGGGGTGAGACTCCCCCACGAGGCTGGGAATCTATAACCTTCCCTCCCGTTGGGCGCCCGCCACATGGTGCCTCCTGCCCGCTGCAGAGCCAGTGGGGAAGGGGAAGGGCGAAGGCACCCCCTCCACGCCTCGAGCCGGGGAGCCCACCTGAGGCTGTGGAGGAGGAAGCCATTAGTCTCTGGACCCCGGGCCTCTGTGGGTGAGGGTTGTCTCCACCCTCAGTGTCCCCGTGAACCAGGGACAGCCTCCCGGGGACCTGACGGCCACTGCAGATGGGGGCGCACGGTGCAGTGGGGCCGGGGCTCCGTGGGGTGATCGGTGCCAGGGCCCAGGCAGCGGGGGGCCGGGACAGACACCTGGAGAAGAACGGAGCCCGGGCCTGCACTGTGATTTCTGCCCGAGGGTCCCAGAGTCCACGGAGCCCCCACCGTGATGCGGCCCCCCTCTCCTGGGAGGCTGATCCGACAGCATTGGGGCAGATGGCCCTCCTCGTGGGCATTCTGGCCCCCGGCCGAGGTGGACTGAAGGTATGCGGCCTTGGGGGTCCCTGGGGGTGACTTTGAGGAGGGGACCCGGGGCTGAGAGGCTCAGAGAGGGCGTAAGACAGAGGCTGGCCCCTGCCCGCCTTCCCACCGCAGCGAGCACCCCAGCCTCATGGAGCGGGGGCCCTCCGCACTCCTAGAACGTCTCCTGTCCAGCCTCACGCAGGCTGTTCCTTCCCCGTGTCCAGCCACTAGCTGCCCCTCGGCCTCTGCGTGTCCACCGGCCCCTTCCTCCGGGGCGCCCTCTGGGGCACTGGTCACTCGCAGAGGGCTCTGCCGGACCCCCCGACTCACAGCCCACAGCCCCCTCCTGCTCACCAGAGCCGGCTGCACCCCGCCTGTCTCTCTGCCTCAGTTTCCTCTTGGAGACAACAGGGACACGATGGCTCCTGTCTCGGGTATGGAGCAGCACTTGGGACTTGCTGGGTGCTCAGAGGGGCGCTGAGGTCGTGGTCACCATCCTCGTTTCTGTGCGGAGCTGGGCACGGGGACGCAGAGCATGGACGGCAGAATCGGGGAACAGGAAACTCCTCTCGTTTATGAGCCAAAGAGGCTATAACCCTGTGCCCCGGATGGATGATTTGTGCTCACGTGTGGGTCCCACGGGGCCCGGTAGTGACGGCCCAGACAGCCCTGGGGGTTTCCTGCGGTGGCCTGAGGGACACCAGCCCCATCGACCAGGTGGGGAGGAGGACGTGTCAGACCGTGGCGACGGGTGGCAGTCAGATTAGGTGAGGAAAGCCCCATCCCGGCCGCCAGCACCTGCGCCTGACTCTTTAGAGCTGGTGGGATGGGGTGTTTCCTGCCGGGTACCTTCTCAGGGGTCCCTCGGCCCGCCCAGCGCTGCACCAAGGGCCGCTGGTGTCACCCCAAAGCCTCTTAACGGTGGATCCGGTGCTGGTTATTGATGACCGGTGTGCACACACCTGTGGGTCCCCTGTGGCCACATGCTGGGCCCAGGCCTGCGCTTACTGTGCGCGTATAACTCCGGGACCGAAGCCGGCAGAGGGGCTCTGAGGACGTGCAGCGCGTCAGCTGGACCCCCCAGGGCCCCGGCACCACCGTTCACGACCAGCGTCCTTCCCGAGCCTCAGTTTCCCCTCTGGCACGTTGGGGCCGTGCAGTGGATTCAAAAGGTCCGTCCCGAGTCATGTCCACCCAGAAGCTTGGCACGTGACCTTATTGGGAGTAAGGGTCTTTGCTGGTGTCATCAAGATAGGGTTGGAAATGAAGTCATCCGGGACCAGGGCGGGCCCCAAATCCGGTGACTGGCGCGCTTACCAGAGACAGGAGGGGACGGGCACGTGGACACGCGGGGAGAGGCCACGTAAAGAAAGAGGCAGAGGTTGTTGTGACGTGGCCAGGAGCCCCCGGAGCCGGAAGCTGCGGGGAGGGATCCTCCCCGGGAGCCTCCAGAGGGAGCGCGTGCGGCCCTGTGGACGCAGATCTGGGGCTTTCGGCCTCCGGAACTGCGGGAACATAATGTCGCACGTGAAGCCCCCTGTTTGTGGGGCTGTGCCGGGCAGTCCCAGCACACGGGCCGTGGGGTCGCGCTGCCCGCACCGGGCACACGGGGGCAGGAGATGGGCCCGGCCCCTCCACCCCCGCCCGTGTCTTTCCAAAGTCCCTTTCCCGGACGCCCGGGGAAACAGGTGCACCTTTGGGGGTTGGTGGGAGTCTATTTCGGTGTGCCGGGAAGGGGTTGGCCCTGCCCTTCCTCGGGCGTGTGGATGGCAGCTGCCACGTGACCTTCTGGAGAGTCCGGGTGGAGACGTGCCGGCCCCAGAGACTCTTCTGCTGGTTCAGCCGCGGCCCGCAGCCTCGCCCGGTGCCGGTCCCCGGAGAGGAGGCCACGCTCCATGGGGATGCCGGGAGGAGACACAGGTAAAGCTGGCAAGTGCCCTTTTGGCCGAGACCTTCCGGGCGGAGGGGAAAGCTTGAGTCCCACAAGCAAGCTGTGGGGGGTCTGACACGAAGGGAGGCGGTCTGACGGAGCGCCGCTGTTTGTGAACGTGGTGAGGGCCAGCACTTGTGAGCGCCGACTGTATGCCAGGCTTTGGGGACTTTCCGTGACGGCGTCTTGATAACAGCCCTGTGGAGTGACCCATCTCACAGACGAACAGGCCGAAACCCGGGGAAAGGGAGCTTGGACCCCCAGGAACAGAGGGAGGCGGGGATGTACCAGGAAGAGCTTCTGAAGCCCGGGCGGTGGGGGGAGGGGGTGCGGTGCCTGCCTCCCGCAGGTGCCTCGCCTCATGGGGCCTCTGTCTGGGCACGAGTGGGCACCTCATGTCCGGGCGGCTGGGACAGATCCTTCCCCTCACCGGTTCTTCCTGCAGAGTAGGGGCCGGGACCCCCTCACCCCTATCTCCCCGTCCGCGCCTCACACTCCGGGGCAGCTCTGGGGCAGCGTGGCCCGGAAGCTGACCGGTGAGACCTGAGCCCCTCTGGCCTGGCCTTGCTGCGCCCTGGACAGGGCACTTGGCCGCTCCCGGGGGCGCCCCAGCGACCCCCCCGTAACCTGAGGTTGATTGTGGCTCCCCTGCCCGAGGTGTCGTGAGCGGACACGGCGGACATTTGACACTCGTTTCCCCGAAGCTTGTGGCTTCGCCCCCGCTGGCCGTGCTTACGGCACCAGCTGGCTTGGGGTCAGGTGACGTCCCCCCGGCCTGGCGGGTGTGCCGGATTGTTCCGAAATCCCCAGTGGATCCCGGGAGCCCAGGCATGTGACCATGATGTGCGTTTCTCCAGTGGAATTTCCATGCTGACGCGGGATGGGTCTCCCTGCTCAGCCGGACACACCGTGTCCTTCACACCCGACGGCGGGCGGGGACGCTGGTGGCGAGGGGCGAACAGGGGTCATGAAAGATGGCCCAGACCCTGTGCAGTAGGGACCGCTGTTCCCGGTTGACGGATGAAGAAACGGCATCTTGTGATAAAAATTGCAGTAAAGGAAATGTGGTTCTATTTATGTAAAATTATAGTAAAAGCTAAAAACTAAAAGCGCTGTGGATCCCTCAGGAAAAAAAAAATCAGGCTAAACCTCTGTGCTCTCAGATGAAGCGGTGCTTTCTTAGAAACGACAGCACGGACACAGCCAAAGAAAACGCGAATAAATCGGATGTCGTCAAAATTAAACATTCTCATCCCGCGAAGAACATTGTGAGGAAGATAAAAACAGCTTGCAGATCTGGAGACGGCCGTCGCCAGTGTTGTATGTGATCAAGGACTTATGCGTGGAACATGCACACAACCCTTATAGCTCGGGTCTCCAGAAAGACAGCACATTAAACGGACAAAGGGTCTGAATAGACGCTTCCCCGCAAGAGATTTTCAAGTCTGAACAAGCACACGAAAGGTGTTCAACGTCACTAGTCGTGGGTATGGGCAGCTCCCACCTGCTCAGTGGCCGTGGTCGGAAAAACAAGGATGTGGGGACTCTGGAGGCTCGCCCCCTGCGGCTGGTAGGAATGGGAAATGGCAGAGCCATTTAGCCAAAGGTCTGGCGGGTCCTCAAATGGCTAAACACGGAGTCACCGTGCGAATGGCCACTTCCCAATTCAGACGTACCCAAGGGAAATGGACTCACATGTCCACACGAAGGGGATCGTGCCCGAATGGTCACAGCAGGCCGAAAAGTGGGAACAACCGTAGAGCCCATCAACTGACAGGTGGATGCGTTCGTGGGATGGAATGTTAGTGGCCGTTAAGAGCCCTTCAGCCCTGACTCACGCTCCAGTGCGGATGAACCGTGGAAGCCAATCTGTAGAGACAGAAAGTCAATTATCAGTTGTCAGGGGCTGGGACAGAGGAGGGATGGGGGGGGTGACGGAAATGGGCGGGGGAGTCTTTTTGGGACGATGAAAATGTGCTAAAATTGATCGTGGCGACCGACGCCCTACTCTGTGAAAACAGATGATGCCTGAACAGCACAGGTTTGAACCGAGCAGGTCCATTTATACGTGGATTTTTTTCAGCAAATATACATACAACACAGGAAATGTGTTTTCTCTTCCTTATGATGATATTTATTTTTATTTTTTTAAATTTTTTTTTAACGCTTATTTATTATCGAGAGAAAGAGACAGAGCACGAGCAGGGGAGGAGCAGAGAGGGGGAGACACAGAATCCGAAGCAGGCTCCAGGCTCCGAGCTGTCAGCACAGAGCCCGACGCGGGCTCAAACCTGAGATCATGACCTGCGCTGAAGTCGGACGCTTAACCGACTGAGCCACCCAGGCGCCCCCCGATGATAGTTTTAATAGCATTTTCTTTCCCCTAGCTTACGCTATTGTAAAACCCCAGCATATAGTCCACGTAACATACAAAATACATGTTAATCGACTCTTTCCGTTGTCTGTAGGCTCTGGGCAATAGGAGGCTAGCAGTCGTTAAGGTTTTGGGGACTCAAAAGTTATGCTTGGATTTTCAACTGCATTAGGGGTGGTTGGCGCCTCCAACCCCGTGTCGTTCAAGGGTCACCTTTACACCAATAGTCATAAAGTTGTGCATTTTAGGCAGGTGAGTTGTGTGGCACGTGAATTGTAGCTCAATAAAACTTTCGTTTGAAGTGGACGCGGGGCACCTTCTGGAGAGCGGCGTGGGTCCTGGGCGCGTGCTCAGGGTATTGTTTTTGAAGAGAGTGCGTCTGGGACACGAGGGCAGGGCATCGGTTCTGTCCCCCGAGAAGATTACGTTGTTATATCGTATCGCATCCCAGGTCGTAGCATGTCACACGTCCTAGGTGTGCGTGTGTGCGTGTGTGTGTGTGTGTGTGTGTAAGAACGTATACGGATAATGTCTTATTTGCGGCTCACGGGGCTGCCTGCTGGGAGGGTCACGGTGGCTAATGTCAGCGTAGAAGGTTAGCAGGGATTGTAATTCTTCTTCAACTTCTGTGTGCTGTTTGGGTCACCAAAAAGAAGGTATTTTTGTTGTCGAAACCTAAGGAATTGTGGTCTCGGGGGGCGGGCAGCGGCTCCGGGACGGGCTCCCACGCGGCACCACGTGACATCAGAAGGCCACAGGTCTGGGCCCGTCCGGGTGGAGCAGGGGCCCGTCACCACAGACGGGCTGTGTGACCAGGCATTGGTGACCCTGGTGCGCCTGAGCTCAGAGGGGGGTGGGGTCTGTGGCTGTTGGTTTGTGCACTGGACCCTGTCAGTGCGTGTGAAATGCCCCGGGAGACGTCGGGGTGACGGGCGGTGTGGTGTGTGTGTCGAACTGATGTCCTGCACGTCTCAGCTTTCCCTGGGCCCCAGGCCAGCACTCTGGATGCCTGGTTTTAATTAGACTCAGGACATGCTTCCCCTGCCACGGCCCTTCCGTGGCCCAGCGAGCAGGAGGAAAGCACAGAGGGGCCCGCACGTGAGTGGGGGAAGGGCCCGAGGAGGACAAACCAGTCCTGTGACCGCCCCCCTCCCCGTTCCAGCTACAGCTGTGTGATCTTCCCAAGCTGCTGAGCATCTCTGAGCCCCAGGCTGCTTATCTGCAGAGTGGGGTGGTCACAGCTCTCGGGCCCACAACGGACGGGGGGCATCGTCACGCCCTGAACCCGCCCGCGTCTGCTCCTATGCCGTTACAGCCCCCAAATCACGGGAAGCTGAAGTTTGTCTCTGCCCGCTTGTAGGTCAGCGCTGGTGGTCGCCCCCTGCCCCATGACTCCAAGGGGACCCCCAACCTCACCCCCAGATGCCGCCCCACTGGGCAGATGTGTCTCAGGGGCTCCCATGAGCGTCTGGTGTTATCCTCCCCAGGCCCTGGCGGTCCACGGAGGAAGGAGGGAGGGCACGGAGGCCTGGAGGGGCACGGCTGCCCAGCAGAGGTGAGAACGGGGGCCCACAAGCCCCGGCCAGACGTCCCGCAGGCTCCCCGCCCCTCCAGGCTCACCCCTGCGTCCTGGTGGCCTGGGGTATCTGGTGTGGTCGGATTCCCCGGCAACGATTTTCAGATGCAGACCGAGACCCTTTATCACCAACACAGACCACTAAACAGGCTGGTAACGCTCACGTTTCCTGGAGAAAAGTGGCATCGCCCAGCGGGCCCCTCGCTGCCCTCGACGCTCGCCGTGGGCGGGGGAGGTGCCGCACGAGCCCCGAGGAGCCTCAGGAAATGGGCGGCGTCCTTGTGGGACACAGACAGGGAGGCGAGGTCAAGGGGGGACAGTGACCTCTCAGACCCCTGTGGCCACCCCTGCCGGATCCAAAGCCAAGGGCGCTCCCAGGGGCTTGGACTTGCCGACGGCGTCCAGTGGGGCAGCTGGGCCCCCGTCCGGGCGGGGTGTCTCCGGGTCACGGCTGCAGCCCTGTCTTCTGAGTCCTGGGCTGCACAGGCTGGTGATCCTGACTGGCCAGGGTGCACCGGGGGCGCACTGGCAGCCTCCGGCCAGCGGGCCCCACACCGACGGGGTCCCGTGGCAGCTGGCCCGGCGGGAGGGCCTCGGCCCTCACAGACCTCGGTGGGAGGCCACAGCTGGGGCCGGAGGTCACGTGGCCCGCGTTCCTGTCTCAGCTGTCCCCCGTCCCCGTATCCTGCTGTGGGAGCCGATCGGGGACGGAAACCGCCGAATGCAGCGCCTGGCACTTAGCCCGGGCACGGGAACCGAAAGATGATGTCACACACGTCATTGTCACCCGTGCTGATGCCCGGTGCAGTGCTTTGAGTCATCGGATACGTGTCCTGTTCCTGTTAGATTTGAGGAACGTTTACTGGGGCATATGCCGGGTACTGGACCCTGGGTGTACGTTCCGACCCAGACAGGGTCGCTGTCGGACTCTGGCCTGTGGCCTGTGGCCACGTGACCGGAGGGTCAAGTACCGGCCTGGGGGCCTGGAGACCCCAGCCCCGCGCCCGGCCTGCCCAGACTCTGTGTGACCTGGGCGGGGCCCGCCCCTCTCTGCCATTGGCCATTCCCCCTGGGCCTGTGTGGGGCCAGGACGGGCCCAGATGCCCTGACCTTCCGGAATGCCACCCGTGAGGTTCTCAGATGCCTCTCCGGTCAGGAGGAGCCGCTCTTCCGGCAATGAAATAATACCCTCGGGGACGTGGGTGGAGAGGCCTCCTGGACCAGCTGCTTGGAGCGTGGAACATCCTGGGAATTGCCAGGAGCCCCGGCTGAGGCCTGCGGGAGGCCCTGCGGCCAGCCTGAGCTTCCGGGGGCTGCTCACGGCCGCGTTGCCCCCCGCTTCTGCCTCGGGGAGGAGCCCCCCCCACCCCATGGGCCAGCCCTGCCCCGTCTCCCTCCTCAGAAAGCCTGGCGGGGGGGTGGGGGTGGCGGGTAACATCATCGTCCCCCTGCGGATGGAAAACAGGCCCGGGGGGGTGGGGCACCAGCACATCCCAGGCCTGGCTTCCAGCTCTTTCCACCCGTGGGGATGGTGGGTTTTTTTCCTGGGGATGCAGTAACAAAGTCCTACCGACTGGGGCTTGTCCAGCAGATGTCGGCTCACATTCTGGAGGGGGGGGGGCCCTGAGATCAAGGTGTCACCAGGGTGGGGTCCTTCCGACGGCCGTGAAGGACGGACCTCTCCTCGGCTTGCAGACAATTGTCCTGTCTCTGTCTGCACGTGGTCCCCTCTGTGTCCTGATGTCCGCTGTGCATAAGGACGGTCGTGTTGGAGCAGGACACACCCGATGATCTCACTTTAGCTTGACCACTTGTGTGAAGACCTTGCCTCCAAGTCAGGTCATATTCTGAAGCGCTGGGGGCTAGGGGGTCAACGTATGAATCTGGGGGGGACACAATTCAGCTGTCACAGACGGGCTCTTTCTGTGGCCCCTGGGACCCCCCTTTTGACCACACACACTCTCTGCAGGGAGGGAGGGAGACAGGGCCGGCTTTTCGTCCCTCCCCCCATCAAGTATGAGGCTCATTCCAGGCTCCGTGGGGCTGCCTGGTGTCCCCCCCCCCCCCCGCCAGGCTGTGTGTGGCTGAGAGTGACTTTGTGGGAATGTGCTCCCATCTCCGGGCAGGAAGAACCACGGGGCAGCGGGGGTCTGAGCTCCGTCCGCCGGGATCCAGACGCTGAGCTGCTGTCACTCCGATGGAGAGTGATCTCTGACCCCCGGCCTCCCTGGGTCTGGTGGGGTTGACCCTGTGCAGCTCCCCCAACCTACCCAAAGGGCCTGCAGCAGTGCCCTGGGAGCAAGGGGCCCACGTCGGGCGGGGCGGCCCAGGATGCACACCCACACCCGGGCCTCTTGGACGGGGAGCGTGAGCCAGGCGGTCTGAGGTGAACTGGGTCCTCTGTTTCCCCAGCCCCGTGCTGGCCTTTAGGGGGCCCCGGAGAGAGACGGGAGCCCCCAGTGGGGTCTCCAGCAGAGGCGGCCAGGGGTTCACCGGCCGTTTTGGAGAGGAGATGTCGCTTGTTCCAGGTGGCAGTCGGTGGCCCAGGGGGACCCCTCTGCCGGGTGTCAGTTTTCAGGTCTGTCAAATAGGAGCAGCATCCTGACAGGGCTGCTGCGGCATCGAGAGGAGCCAGTGCCCAGAGCGCCCCCCAGGGCGTGGGGCTCAGCACGCGGGCTCCCTGTGAGCGCGTTGTGGGTACAGAGGAGGCCCGAGAGGTCAGTCGTCTTCGCGGGTGAAGGGGCAGGAGCCGCACTCCCAGGAGACGGCATGGCGGGGGCCGGGGCTGGTGCTGGGACGGTCGAGGACAACTTTGGGAAAGGGTCTGGGATCAGCAAGCAGTGGGGGAGAAGTCAGGGAACCAGGTGGGCGTGGGGCGTGGAGGCGTGGGGGTCCCTCGGGGACATGGGTCCTATGGGCTGTGGGCAGGGTATTGAGCAGGTCAGGGACCCGAGCAAAGGACCTGACCTTGCTGGTGCTCAAGGCCGCCTTCCCTGGTCCTGCCACCTTGCCAGCTGGGAGAGCTTGCCCTGGGGGCTCCGTCGTCCGTGCTGTCCCCTTGCTGTGAGCCCGTGGGCACAAGGGGACAGTCTCCCACCAGGTCCAAATGGGGACCTCCCGAGACACTTGGGACTTTGGAGCCAGGGTAGGTTGGCGGGAGGAGGGCAGACCGGGGATTGAATCTTGAGTCCACCCCTCCTGGCTGTGTGGCCTTGGGCTGGTTAGCTTACCTCTCTGAGCTTGGCTTCTCACTCTGCCAAAAGGGCACAAGAGTGTCTACCCCAGGGTGGCAGGGAGGACTCCAGACAAGGTCATGCCAGACTTTGGGCATTTCCTTCCCTGAATCAAAGCAGCCAGCACAACCTCGCGGGACTTGGGCCGTGGAGGGAGGGACGTTCCTGTGTCTGGAGAGGTCTGGAGTGAGCCTCAGGCCGGCTGTGTGCAGAGGTGGGAGGCACGCCATGTCGGGACTTGGCAGGGGATTCTGGGGGTCTGGCTGTGGTTTTCTGCGGCCGAATAACACGCCGCCCCAAATCTTCAGCACCGAACGTGCATTCTGGGACATTCACGGGTTCCGAGGGTCAGACATCCAGAAAGGGCACGGCAGGGGCGTTTTCTGTCCTCTCCACGATGTCTGTGGTTTCGCCTGGGAAGACTTAAAGACTGGGGGTGACCCGAGAGCTGGGGATGACGGAGCCCCTGGAGGCGTCGTGGCTCACGTGGCTGGCGGCCCACGTGGCTGGCGGCCAGAACAGCTTCACGTGCGCGCTGCGTGCGATCGCTCTGCATTTGGGGTGGTCGTGCTTCCTCGCAGCGTGGCCTCTGGGCTCCAAGAATGAGCGTCCTTAAAAGCAAGTTTGTGGCATGATGATCTGGCCTGGAAGCCACGTGGAGTTGTTTCCATCACATTGTTGGCCGAGGCTGTCCCCAGATGTCCACCCGTGTTCCAGGGGAGGGGTCTCACACCCCGACACTTAGTGGGAGATGTGGTAAAGCCACATTGGAGAAGAGCTTTGTGGGACGGGCATCTGCCTCCCGGAACTGCTCGGAGCGGTGAGCGTCCAGACCTCCAGAAGGAGGGGCGGTCACATCGCCGGATGCCCAGGCACGCGGCGTGCAGGTGGAGACGGGCACCTGTCCCAAAATGTTGCAGTTCAGTGTGGTATGTGTTGATTCGTCCTATTTCTCGATCGCCTAGCAGGGGCCAGGCGCTGGGCTGGGTGCGGGGCCCCCGAGGGTGAAGGGGACGTTCAGCGCAGTGGGGTGAACAGGAGAGGAGGTTCGGCTCAGCCACCCAGCAGACACTTATCGCCGTGTCCCCGGCCCTGAGCGGGGCCCAGGGGACCCCCGGTGGCTCTGCCCCCGGACGTCATGGTGTCGGGCAGAAGTTGGCCGGGAGCGTGCAGCACTTTAACATGCTCAGTTCTGCCTGCGAACGTTTGTGCTGAGCCCACGTCCCCGTCCTAGAACCCGGCCAAGCAGAGCTGATCGCTGCCGGCCGAGTGCAGTCTGGTCCTGGGGCAGGTCAAGGGCTCGTGTGGGCGCACTCAGCCCCACAGAGAAACCAGAGGCCACGTCTGTGGGGAGCCGGCCGAGGGCCAGGTCACTTCCGGGGGGTGGAGGGAACAGCTTCCCACGAAGTGGCATCCCCAGGGGGACAGGGCTCCCTGCGGTCCGACGGTGTGGGTATCGAAACGGGCCTGAGGGTGGCTGCTACGGGGGTTCAGGCGTCTGGTGCAACGAGCTTCTGGGTGGGGCGTTCCTGTCCCCCAACTCTGTGCCCTGGAGTGCAGACCCCTGGGGGCGGGAACTGCCGGGGCCCCGGCCCAGCCCCGAGCTCGGCAGGGAGCAGGCACCCGCAGCATCTTCGCTGGCGCTGGTGGAGGACTGGATGAATGACTTCCTGGAAGGGTCAGACAGGATCGCCCCTCTGGCCCGTCTGGGGAGCCTGCTTGCTGGGCCCAGGCTGCCGACGGCCTCGGAGAGAACGGCCAGCTCCGTGATTATAATTAGCAGTCGGCCCGTAAGTAGGTTAGCGAAGGGAGTGCTCCCGTGTGATTTGAAGCGATTTTCCGACACGCAGCACGGGGGAGGGCGGCGGGAGAGAGCGGGACCTACTCCTGACCTGAGGCACAGCCTGTAAAAGAGCGTTCTGAGGGCAGGGCAGACAGACCCTCCAGGGCGCGGGGGTGGGGGCGTCATTAACTCTGTACTTAGAAAACCAGCGCAAAGAAACACGCGTGCCGGAGGGGTGCGCAAGCCACAGGGATGCTTATGGCCACGTGGGGCGTGTGAGAGCCATCTCCCCCAGACCCGGCCCGAGGGACACACACTTCCCAGACTTGGCCCCTGGCCCTGGGGGCCTTCCACGCGGGGGGAGGCGGGCACACAGGCCGACGGGCAGGGGCCACCCGGCGTGGTCGGGACTGTGATGGAAATGAGCACGGTGACGTGCACTTGCTGAAGACCCAGAAGGCACCTGCCTACCTCGTGTCACCTCCTCCCAGAAGTTCTCCTTGATTGCACACAGGCCCATGCCCCCCTGTGTGCCTGGGACCCACCCTGGGCGTAGCGGAGTCTCAGGAGTGGGTGTGCCCGCATGGTTTATGAGGCTATTCGATATTAGAACACAGTCACGCAGCTTGGAACCCCGGCCGGTGGTTTGCAGGATGCAAACAGCAGAGGGGAGAGCACAGCGAAGCCATCACGGCTGGCGGGGCCGTGGGGTCCAGTCAGAACCGGAGCGCACAGGGTCCCACGTCCTGTTCCGAGGTGCGTGTCCGTCCGGAGCAAACCCTGCACCAGATGACCAGGGACTGTGGGTCTTTGGCCCCGCCAGGCACAGCCAGCTCGGGCTCCAGCACGAACTGGACCCTCGGGGAAGGAACAGAACACCAGCACCAACATGAGAAAACGGAAGAAACGGCTAGAAATGTCCCGAGGATCACGAACGGCAGGTGCCTTGCGGTCTGGGAAGTGGGAGATGCATCGGGGTCCCCCATCTGGGAATGCCTATCCCCATCGCGGAGGTGGAAACAGGCTTCGGAGGGCATGTGACCTGCCCAAGGTGTCAGGGCCAGGGAGGGGCATAGCTCGCGTCAGTACGGCTCTCCGCCCCCCCCCCCCCCACCGTCGTCTACCCCGGCACGTCACGAGGTGACTGGAGCGTGGAGGCAAATCTGGGGACATCTACAGACGAGGCTGGCGAGTGAGCCGAAGCACGGCCCTCTGGGAGCTTCCGGTCTCCCTCCGGGCAGCCTCCTCCCCGTCCCCACCCCCAGCTGCGGGGAGGCCCCTGAGATCTGGGGACCTGGGGACCACCAGGCCAGCCTTGCCCCAGGGGCTTCCTCGACTTTAATGGAGCCTAAAACAATTCCTCAGGAGACCGAGCTCCAATGTATAGATGTGAAAACTGAGGCTTCTTGGGATTCGGTCAGCTCTCCAAGGTCACGCGGCCGCCCCCGGATGTCACAGCCCGCCCTGCTGGCTCCCGTCCCGGCTCCAGCAGCACACGGCTTCTCCTGGAGAGAGAGCACGGTCGCAGCCTGGAGGGGCTGCCGGGCATCGCGGGGGCTGCGGGGCCGGCCCCCGGTCAGGGCGCGCTGGCCGAGTCCCTCCCCTGTGACCGCGGGCGTTATGCAGTGATGGTGCCTGTAGTAAGTCCTGTTCCCTGCGAGGCCCCCGGTGCCGGGATTTCACTAGCACAGGGGGATTAAGTGGCCACAGCCCTTTGTGGGATCGATTCGTGCCACTCGCGTTTGTTTTACGTGATGATCACGGCTGGGGGTCTGTCGTGCGGAGAGCCCGCTGTGCGTGTGGTTAGGGCTCCGGCGTGGCCGTTCTCTCTCTCTCTCTCTCTCCTTTTCGTTTAAAAATTTTCCCCGACGTCGTCTCCTAGAGTGGCCTTCCGTCCACAGCAACACCGAACAGACAGCGGGGTTCCCATGGACGCCACCCCCGGAACTTTCCGCTGGGGTTTGCATCTTGCGGTGGTGGGGTGTGCTTGCCGTAGAATGAGCTGAAGTTTCCGCTGGGGCGACTCCGGGCGGGACGAGTGTGCCACGACAGGTGTCCCCACGGGGGTCTTGTGGCCGTAAACGCCCTCTGTGTGCCCGTTCACCCCTCCTGCCCCTACGCCCTGGCGACCGCTGATCTTTGTTTCCTGTTTGCATGGTTTTGCCTTTTCCAGAATGCCCTGTGCGTGGGACCCTACAGCCCCGTAGCGGGCTCGTTCTCTTGGTAACGTGCATGTAGGATTCTCCCTGTCTTTTTGAGGCTTGTTAGCTAGTTTCTTGAGAATTCTCTTTTTTTTAACGTACCACCCACACCCCGGACACCAGGCCTGGCCAGAACAGCCCATCCCTGTCCCGGGGCCGAGTGGAGAAAACCCTGGGTGTCGTCACGCGCCGGGCCTGGGCCATCTCTCCGGGCCTCAGCTCCCCCAGCAGCATCAGGGACAACAGCTCACCGAGGACACATACCCCAGCGTGGTCTGCGTACGGGGGTTTCTTGCAAGTGGGCATGTGCAGGAGGCGCAAGGGGTGAGTCCGTCTCGGGGGGTCAGAGGGCCCTGCAGGATTCACGGGTGGGATCCGGGCAGGTGCCCGGCCGGAGGGAACGCCTGTGCGCGAGGCCCACGGCTGTCTCCGTGGCGCAGTGTCTTCTTCCCGCCGCCAGAGGGCAGCACCACCGCTCTCACCGCCCGGAGGTCCCAGGAGGCTTTAGAGGGTCCCCTCCTCCGTGGGCAGGGTCGGGTCCCCTCAGCAAAGCGTGTCTTAAAGCAGCTCTGCCCGCAGGTCCGATATATCTCCAGGAGCCAGGCAGCTGAGGGTGTCAGGCCGTGTGTTCTGGAAAAGGACAATAGCTATTGGGTACCCAGCCCACATCCTAGCAATGCTCTGGGGCAGGTGATTGAACGAGGCAGCCGGGCGGAGGGACAGCTGCGTGGAAGGCTGGACGTTCCAGGTCACAGCACGTAGGAGGTGAGGCTGGGGCTGCGCCCAGGCCATCTGCCCCCACGGCCTGCACTCCCCCCGGGACTCTGACAGTGACCTTCCCTCCCTGGACTTGAGCCAGATCCCAGCAGTATAAAAACTTGCTTGTCTGCTCACGGACAGACGATCGGCTGTTGTCCTTTGTGTGCCGGACAGATGAGAAGATAACAGTGTCCAGTGTCGAGGATCTCAGTCCTCCCTCCCCCCCCCCCCCCCCCCGCCCCCACCGCCCCTGCACAGTCTCCATGGAGCCTCGGAGGAGGACAGGGTGACTCCATAGCCCGCCGGGCCATTCACTGGCTTCAAACCCGGATTCCAGCAGCTCATCCCGCAAGGGGAGTCTTAAATTGAAGCCCGGTCTTGAATTTCGAGTCTTAAATTCAAATCCCGCCGTCTGCCTTCTTCCGCTAATTTTATCAAATAGTAGATGAGACAATTTCTGCACTCGTTCTGCAGGAAGGAGAAGCCCAGGGAGAGCCCAACGTTGGCACTTCAGCTAGAGCGGGGAGGGTCGCTGTGGCTGCAGGAGGGCAGCAGAACTCGAGGGGCCCCGCCGGGCTCTGGCCCCGCAGTCTGCTGTTTGGATCCCTCTGGAGGCACAAGGCAGGCGCTGACTCCCGGCCCAGGGAGACGCCAAATTACTTTTCATGCCGCTCACCTCCTTTCCTGCACCTGCTGCTCGTCCCCAGATAGCCAGAACCCTGCTACCCTCGGGGTGTTCACAGCCTTCTCCTGGTCAGACAGCCTGCTGTCCCCAGCATGGCCCGCTCCCCCTCTGTGCCACCCACGCAATGTCCCCACCTCGGGCGGGGACCGCAGCAGAGAGGAACCCCGCCCTGGTGGATGGGGGGGGCCGCCGGGATGCGGGGTCCTGGGGGGCAAGGGGTAGGGGGGGGAATTGGATGGAGAAATGTCCTTCTCTGTCTGGCGTGACCTCCTTGATGTTTGCGAGGAGACCCCGAGGTGTGGTGCTCGCTCAAAGCTGGCATTAGACAACCGTGTTCGTGGATACAAGTAGCTTAATGCTCCAACGAAGTGTGGCAGGTCCTTCCTCGGCCACCCCACACCCCTCAGCCCACCTGGGCTTTCTCCTGCAGGCTTCCTGCCCCAGGTATGCCACCTGCACCCTGTCCAGACCAAGAAAGGAGGGTGGCATTAGAGGATATGAAAATAGGGACGCCTGGGTGGCTCAGTCGGTTGAGCGTCTGACTTTGGCTCAGGTCATGATCTCACAGCTCTGTGAGTTCGAGCCCCACGTCGGGCTCTGTGCTGACAGCTCGGAGCCTGGAGCCTGTTTCGGATTCTGTGTCTCCCTCTCTCTCTGACCCTCCCCTGTTCATGCTCTGTCTCTCTCTGTCTCAAAAATAAAAACATCAAAATAAATAAAATAAATAAAAAGAAGATGTGAAAATAAGCAAAGACCCCCAAATGAGAAAGTCAAAGCTGTCTCCCCGGTGCTGGCTGGAGTGGGAGGTCATCCCCCCTCACTTGCGTTTGCCAGAGCCCCAGAGGCGGGCAGAGCAGTGGGGGGGCTTCCCAGAGGAGGAAAGAGGCTGGGGTGGGTCTGATGGGAGGCCGGGGAGGCCAGGAGGCCAGGAGGCCGGGAAGTCCGCTGAAAGGGGTGACCACACGGCTGGTCAGGGAAGCAGGTTTGGCTTTCTCGGGTTGGTCCTGAGTCGGAAGGATCCAGCTGACTCAGGTCCCTGCGTGGGCCATGCTCTCTGCCCGGCAGGCCTCCGTGCCAGCCTCCAGCTCTGCCATCAGCCGGCTTCTCCCTGTGTTTCAAGCGACTCTGCTGGTCCCCAGCCCCTGGGCCTCCCCCGGCATCAGCTCTGCCCCTTGGGCTGTCTTCACCGCCAGGCTGCGGCTCCTTAAGGGGCTGGCCTGCTGTGGACCCCTGTGTCCTGTCCGCTGGCCTCCACAGGTGCTTTTGGAGGATGTGGGAGAGGAGCATATGGCCCCCCCAGACCCCAAGAGCCCCAGAGCCGGGCCCTTTGACCATCCACCCCGACCTGCCCCTTGGTGGGTTTCTACACCTCCACAAACACCCCAGGCCATGGCTGGCTCGGAGGAGGGCCGCACCAGTACTCAGGTTCACGTCCCCGGGACACAGAGGGACTTTGAAGCATGCTCCAAGGAGGACCGTGGCTATTGCTGTCGCAGAAGAGAGGACTGTGGGTCTCCCGGCCGTAGACGGGATGCCCGGCTCACTGGGCGGGGGGAGGGGGCTGCTTCTGAGGCCCTGCCGGTCAACGCAGCAAGAGACCAGGATACCCTTTGGGACGGGGTCGAGATCTCCCCACCACGGCAGGCACGCACACAGCGATGGGGGACCGATGGCCCGCGTGTGGGGGCGCCAGAGACAGGAGCCGCTCACTGGGGTTGACCAGATGGCCTCAAGTTATCCGATTCTCTCTGGTCCCCCAGGAAAGAAGATGGGCCTGTGCCCCGACGCCCTATGGGGCTTGAGCTGGCGGGGGGGGGGGGAGGGGGGCGAGCACAGTCACTGGTTTACTCGCCTGCGCCTGGTGTGTCCCACCCTTTAACGTGACCTTTCTTCCCCCGGCAGTGTCGGAGCCCCAGGCTGCTCACAGCCCCCTGGAGAAGTCGCCCAGCACGGCCATCCTGTGCAACACGTGTGGAAATGTGTGCAAGGGGGAGGTGCTGAGGGTCCAGAACAAGTATTTCCACATCAAGTGCTTTGTCTGTAAAGGTGAGCATCTCTGGTCTCTGTTCTTTGAGGTCTTGTGAGGACATAGATACACCCGCTAAACTAAGGTCTGGGGGTGGGGGGTGAGGAAGGGTCTGGAAGCTTCCAGGGAGGGCTTCGCAGAGGAGGTGGTGTTTGGGCTCTGACTTGGAGTGAGGAGGAGCCCGTCAGGCCGACCCAGGCGGCAGGGGCAGGTGCACACGGTGTGGGGCGCGGGTCGGCGGTTGGACTGCGGGGTGCTGCAGGGCCGGAGGGGGACGGGGCTGGGGGCCCAGGCTCCCCCCTGTGCCAGCGGCCCTGCGAGGGACCCGAGACTGTCACCCGAGGGGGCGGCTGGGGCCTGGAGATGTGGGAGCCTGTCCAGGGCTGGATGGTGGCCTCTGATGAGACCCGGGCAGGGTGCCGGGCGGAGTGCCGTGGGAGACTCGGGGGTCCTGCGGGGGCCAGTGGCCCAGGGAAGACCCCAGCGCCCCCAATGGCCCCCACCCAGGGACCTCTGGGGCGACACCATCTCTGGCAGGGGTGGGCGCGTCCTGGGACCCTCGGTCTGAGGGTGACCCTGGCCCTGCCCGTCAGAGGGGCACAGCCTGCAAGTGGTGTTTTCTGGGAAAGGACGGGGCAGCGCCGTGTGGACGTGTGAGAACGGCGACCCTGTAGCGTCCTGGGGACACCACCTCTGCCTACGACGCGGCTCCCCCACTGCGGACCATGCCCCCACCCCTTCTGTGGCCGGTGCCCCACCCCCGGGTGGAGAGTGCCCACCCCCCTCGCCTGAAGCTTCTCCTTTTCATCAGAGCTTCCCAGGGATTTGTCTGGGTTAATTCTCTCTACTCTCCAAAAGATCAATTTGCTGTGTCCGAAAAGCAAAATCCATTAAAATGCTCTTTTTCGATGCTGACTTTAAGACAGGAGAAGTGGCCGCCGTGTTTCAAAGGATTGTCCGTAAGCACAGGCCTTAGGAACGCGATAAAAGGCATCAGAACGGAGTCCTGGTTTGACCCGGGGGGGTTGGGAGGAGGGGAGCCCCCGCCCTCCCACAGCGTCACCGGGGACAGATCACTTTGTCCTCTGTGAGCGGCCCTGGAGAAGCCGCGGCCCCTTCGTCACGGCCCGCAGGCGGGTGGTGCTGGCAGGCACCCGGGACGCTCCTCTGTGCGCCGCGGCCGCTCCCAGCGCTTGCTGTGGGGGTGGCACGGGGGGCAGGAGCCCGTGGGCACGCGGGCCCCCTTTCGAGACCGCTGCCCACACGCGCAGGCAGCCACAGAGCCTCACGCTGTGCCGGGCGGCCGTGCCCAGCGGGGCCCCTGCCCTTGGCGGTGGGGGCATCTCTGCTTCACCTGCTGGGAACGACGTGCGGCGGCTGAGGTTGCCTGCAGGCTGGAAAGAACCGCGTTTGTTTAAGCGTGAAGGTTACACGGCCTCCGACTGGGCTTCTATCCAGTTTCTCTGAAAGTGCAAAGCCTCTGAGTCACTGAGGGCACTTTGGGATGAATCAAAATGAATTATCCAACTCCTAGTGTCTTAAACAGCATGGATACTTATCATCTGGTTTTTAACGCTTATTTAGTTTTGAGAGAGAGAGAGAGAGCAGGGCAGGGCAGGGGCAGAGAGGGAGGGGGACAGAGGATCTAAAGCAGGCTCTGTGCTGAGTGGAGAGCCCGACGCGGGGCTCGAACCCACGAACTGTGAGATCATGACCTGAGCCGAAGTCGGACACTTAACCGACTGAGCCACCCAGGCGCCTCGGATGTTTATCGTCTTAACGTAAAGCCTGGAAGTGGCCCCTTTCCCCGGAGTTGGGTAACTTAACAGCTCAACAAGGTCATTAAAGATGCAGATTTCTTCACTGCCCCACCCCCCCTTCCCCTCGCCCCCCCCCCCCGCCCCGCATCCTGTGCATGGCAGAGGTGCCTGTCCTCATGGTCTCAAGGTGGCTGCCATAGCTCCAAGCATCACATCCTCACAGGATAGTATCCAACTCGGGAAGAGGGATAGACACAGGCAGAGGCCTCCCTGCTCACGTGACTCTCCCTTCTTTGATCAGGGAGAACCCTTTCCCTGAGGCCCTCCCAAAGACTTCTAATATGGCTCATTGGCCGGAACTGGGTCACGTGTCCACCCACAGGGCCACAGAGGACCAAGAAGGAGGATGGCGATTCACAGAGACCAGTCATGTCTGTCCCTGGGTGGGCACGTTGCCAGGCGCCCACAGCATCTCACAAGAGGCCCCGGTGGGATGGGTTCTTGCCACCTCGGCACGTGTTTGGCGTGCCTCAGTTTGCCTGGGAGAGCCCACGAAATAATTATGTAATTACACTCTGCCTCATGGATGCCCCAGGCTTGGGCTTTGATGCTTGGAGGTCTGGGCTCAAATCCCACCTCTGCCACCGCCTGCTCGTGTGGGTCCTGCGCACGTTTCTAACCTCGGGGTTCGTACAGCAACATTTCTCGGGCCGCTGCCACGCTCAGGCGGTGTTCTGGGCGCTTGAGATGCATCCGTGAGCACGACGGACACCCTTGTTCCCATGGAGATCACGTTCTGGTAAACAGGGGACGGACGGGAAACACTGGACAGGATAGAGACATCTTACCATGTGCCAGAAGGTGCCAGACGGGAAGGGAGGAAGAGGGGCAGAGTTGCTGTTTCCCGTTGAGCAATCAGGGTGGGCCTCACAGAGGAGGTGACCTGAGTGAAGACTTGAGGGACGTTTGGGAAGAGCCTTGCAGCCGGAGGGAGCAGCTGGGACGAAGACGAGAAAGCGGGGCGCGTGCCTGGTGGACGTGGGAAAAGGCTGGAGCAGAATGAGCGATGGGCAGGGGTCCGTGTGAGGCTCTTGGCTCTGGGGCCCAGGGACAGTGGACAGAGGAGGGCTCCGGTCCACCTTCGTTTCCCCAGACCTCTGTGCGGAGGGCCACGGTGGGTGTGGGGAAGGGGCCAGGGGCCGGAGACGGGTGTCCACCGTGCGGGGACGTGGGATTCCGGCTGTGTGTAGGGATCTTGTCGCCTCTATTCTCACGCTGCAACATGTGATCCAACGTGGAAAACACCCAGCACGTAGTAGGTCCTCAAGAAAGAAGTGAGAGCGTGTTTACCAACAGCTTGAAATTTGCCTGGAGAACCCAGTGTGGTCCCCTTGACTTTGTGTGTGCGGCCAAGGTCTACGCTTTTAGGACCCTGGTTCTTTTTTTTTTTTTTTTTAATTTTTTTTTTCAACGTTTTTAATTTATTTTTGGGACAGAGAGAGACAGAGCATGAACGGGGGAGGGGCAGAGAGAGAGGGAGACACAGAATAGGAAACAGTCTCCAGGCTCCGAGCCGTCAGCCCAGAGCCTGACGCGGGGCTCGAACTCACGGACCGCGAGATCGTGACCTGGCTGAAGTCGGACGCTTAACCGACTGCGCCACCCAGGCGCCCCTAGGACCCTGGTTCTTGATTGCACCCTGCTCGTAACGCCCTGGAAACGCAGCCCCGGCCCCTAAGTGACGACCACAGGAGGCCACATCCACCCGTGATGCCCAGCAAGCGGGCGTTTTCTGATCCGAGAAGCAGCAGGGCTGAGCAGGACCGTGATGGCGGGAAAGTCCCCCCAGGAGGGAAGGAGGTGGGCAGGGCAGCGAGCCCACTGGCTCTGCCACATCTCTCTGGGACTGCCACCAGAGAGCTGCTCTGGGCACCTGGGGGTGACAAGGGAGTGGTACAACATGCCCACACTCTCTCCTTTTGGGGTGCCCCCAGGGCATTTATGAGAAACCAACCAACGGCTTCCAGAACCAAAGGAAAGCTTCGTCTGCCGGCCCCGGGCAGGTGTCCTTCTGCACAGCCTGCCCCTCACAGGGCGATCAAGGACCCGCGGGCCCCGTGGCAGGGAGGTCGCTCTGGGGACAGGGGCCTGTTAGTACAGATGGAGGGTCCCGGGCAGAGATCGGGGCGAGCCCTGGCTGGCAGTGGCCGTGAGCCCCGAGCCAGCACACTCAGATCAGGCTGCGGGGCCGCCTCCGTCGTTTCCTCGTGCTCTGATGTTAGCGGCTGCCTCCTCCCTCCTCCACCCACCAGCGCAGGGAGGCGTAAGGGAGAGTGGAAACACCCCCCAGGGGCCCCCCCAGTGGACTCCTGTCGGGTTCCGGTCGGTAGGCAGCCCCTCCATCCTGTCCCTCGCGAGTCTCTTTAATTGGAGGTCTCGTTACATACGCTCCTCTGTGTCCCGATTTATTCACCTCCCGGACCGTGGGCGCCCTTTCCCCATGCAAATCCTTCCACATCAGTTTCAGTATCTGCCCCGATTCCTCACAGGCAAGGCCAGCGGTGACCCTGGCCATTCCTCTGCCGTCGGACACGTAAGCCTGTTCCATCCGGCGCTGAGCGAACCCTATGTTGCAGGGGACGACTCGGAGGTTCAGAGAGGCTAAGTAGCTCGCCCAAGGTCACACAGCTGAGCAGCAGCGGAGGGAGGGTTCCGGCCCAGGCTGCCTGGCTCCAAAGCCCCGTGTTAAATGCCTACGTAGTTTGCATCGCGGCTGCAGCCTACACTGGCCAGCAGTGCTCTGTGGCTATTCCTGGTCATTTCCTGGGAATGAAGTCCCAGAAAAGAGATTGACGGGTCGGGGGGCAGGAGCGGTTTTCACGTTCTGTAGCGTCCGTGCTAAGTCGTATTCCGGGAAGAGCCCCCCACCCCCGTCCCCCGCTCCTGTTTCTGGAGAAGGACCACAGTGAAGGTGCAGGACCGAGCCTCGGGGAGGCCTCTGCAGAGGCCCAGAAAGGTTAAGGAACTTGCCCAGGACGCACAGCCGAGGGCACAGGCGGAGCTGGGGTCCAGAGCCAGGCAGCTCCAGCGTCTGGGCTCAGCTGCTCAGCTGACGTCTCACCTCGTCTGCAGAGCTCACATCTCCTTGGAGAACCGCTCTGCTCTCCACAACTGGCACATCGCACGTGCCACCCTGTGGCCCGGGCGAGGGGTCCACCACCCACCTTGTGTGGGGGATGGGAGCTGAGCTGAGGGGGCTCCCCTCCCCGCGGGGCCGCCGGAGCCCCCGGGCAGCAGGCGAAGGGGCAGGTGGTGGGCACTGAGTGGGGTGTGAGCTGAGGGGGGCTCTGCGGACCGGGCCCCGGGAGGACCCCGACTCCCAGAGGTTCAGTCTCCAGACTCCAAATTTCCGCAAATGCTCTTCCGAAACCCGAGCCCCCGAGAAGGCACCTGTCCGGAAGGAAGGCCGCCAGGCTTCCCTTCGCCTCCCAGACTCCCAGGGCACCAAGAAAAGGTTCCACGGTCGGGGCTCCCTTGACCGGACACCGGGCGTTCCCCTCGGTCAACACCATCCGTGGCACCGAGAGCTTATGTAGAAAGGTTTTCTCTGTCTCCAATGACTTATCCGAATTTATAATGTATGTGTTACTTTGCTAGCTTTCTACTCATCTTAGTAAAAAAAAAATAACCCAATCCAGAATAACTTATTAAATATTTAGAGCCTTGTGACCACAAGACATTCCCAAGAAATCAATGTCCACGTTGACTCTGGAATTTTTTCCTGCGGAGGAGGCGAGGCGGCACTTCCGGTCTTAAAACACGTTACGTTCGCGTGCGGTTCTTTGGGGAAGTAGAAGGGAACTAGGCTTTCCAGGCAAAAGGGGGGCAAGGTGAAGTTTCCACTTTTACGAATGCTGGCTGTGGGCTTTGCTGGAAGATGCTGGCGGTCTCGCTCTGGCAAGACCTCCCACTGGATGTGCTCGAAAGGACGACGTGAGTTAAAGCGAAAGATGCCGGTACTCAGAATTCCCCAGAAGCAGCATCCTTTGCAATCAATTAATGTTTTGATGAAAAATTTTAAGTGCTGATGCAATACTATGATGAAGAAGGAAAGAAGGGAGGGAGGAAGGAAGGAAGGAAGGGAGGGAGGAAGGAGAGAAGGAAGGAGGAAGGAAAGAAGGAAGGAAGGGAGGGAGGAAGGAAGGAAGGAAGAAAGGAAGGAAGGGAGGGAGGGAGGGAGGAAGGAAGAAAGGGAGGAAGGAAGGAGAGAAGGAAGGAGGAAGGAAAGAAGGAAGGAAGGAGAGAAGGAAGGAAGGGAGGGAGGAAGGGAGGAAGGAAGGGAGGAAGGAAGGAAGGGAGGAAGAAAGGAAGGGAGGAAGGAAGGAGAGAAGGAAGGAGGAAGGAAAGAAGGAAGGAAGGAGAGAAGGAAGG
>NC_064811.1:3358718-3395707 GCF_023721935.1 Panthera uncia
GGAGGAAGGAAGAAAAGAAGGAAGGAAGGAAGGGAGGGAGGAAGGAAGGAAGAAAGGAAGGGAGGAAGGAAGGGAGGAAGAAAGGAAGGGAGGAAGGAAGGAAGGAAGGAAGGAAAGAAGGAAGGAAGGAAGGAAGGAAGGAAGGAAGGAAGGGAGGAAGGAAGGAGGGAAGGAAGGAAGGGAGGAAGAAAGGAAGGGAGGAAGGAAGGGAGGAAGGAAGGGAGGAAGGAAAGAAGGAAGGAAGAAGGAAGGAAGGAAGGAAGGAGAGAAGGAAGGAAGGAAGGAAGGAAGGACGGATGTGGTTTTCAAGACTCTGCTTGGGGGCTGTGACCCAGGAGGACCCAGGACTGGCCCAGCTGGCAGGGTCTGGAGCTGCAGGGGCGCCCTCTTGGTCCCCAGCAGGGAGGGGCTGGGCCAGCCGGGGAGAGCATAGGCTGCTTCCTCTGAAACCTTGCATGGCTCCCACGTGCCCCTGGGCTGGAGGGGGGATGTGGGGGCGGGGAGGGGAAGGCACGGGTGTCCCGGACGCACACCGGCAGGCTGTCCTGAGGCAAGTCGCCCCGTTCCCCACCTGGCAAAGTTCTCTGAGCCCCTCCGCGGGGCTCTTCCTGGGGCCAGAAGAGTGTGTTTAGGGCACAGGGGACGAAAGGATTTGTGCTCAAGTGACCATGGCCTGTGGGAGTCTGTGGGAGTCTGGCCTTGGGAGACAGACGTGAGACGTGGAGACGGACATTGGAGGGGGCGTCGGGACTTCCTCGGTGGCCTGGGGACAACCACGGCGACGCGTCTGCCCTCCGCCCCGCGGGGCTTCCCGCCCAGGACGGGGCGCCTTCCGGGCCCGCTGTGTCCCGTGCTGGGAACGGCCGGGGAGCGGAGGGTCTCGGGGGCGTCGGCGCTCCTTCCCTGCCGGGGGGCCGAGGGGGCTGGCGAGGCGGCGCAACTCCCGGGCCCGGGTGGGGGCTGCTCTTCCGGAAGCTTCCGCGGGAGAGTCCGCGACCCGCGCAGGGCGGGGGGGGGGGGGGGGGGGGGGGCCGCGTGCGGCGGGAAACCCGCCCGGGGTCCCCGCCCTGCTGACGCCGCGGCCGCCCCCCAGCGTGTGGCTGTGACCTGGCCGAGGGCGGCTTCTTCGTGCGCCAGGGCGAGTACATCTGCACGCGGGACTACCAGAGGCTGTACGGGACCCGCTGCTTCAGCTGCGACCGGTTCATCGAGGGCGAGGTGGTGTCCGCGCTGGGCAAGACCTACCACCCCGACTGCTTCGTGTGCGCCGTGTGCCGGTGAGTGAGGCCGCGGGCTCCCCGCGCCTTCCCTGTCCTTCTCCCCTCCGTCCCTCCCTCCCTCCCTCCCTCCTCTCCCTCCCTCCCTCCTCTCCCTCCCTCCCTCCTTCCTTCTCTCCCTCCCTCCTTCTCCCCTCCCCCTCCCTCTCCCTCCCCTCCCCCTTCCTCTCCCTCCCCCCTCCCCCTCCCCCTCCCTTCCTCCTGTTGGGCCACAGCTGGGAGCAGAGGCAGGTGCCAGCCCAGGGCCGGCAGGCGGACATGCACCCAGGCACATCTTCACCCGGCCCGACCCGACCCTGCCGGCATCCACCCCTTGCCCCCAGCACAGGACCAGGCCCCCAGGCCCTCTTTCCCGGGGGGCACAGAGTGCAGCGGGTTCTGGGCTTCTGGGAAGGGGCTCCCTCCCCGCTCTTCGCGGCCCCCTCGGTCAGCTCCTCTCCCGCCGGCACTCTCCACACGTTTCTTCTCTTGCGTTGGTGCCTGTGGAGGCCACGCTTAGCCCCTCCTCAGCTGCCCCTGTCCTCGATCTGTGGGTGGCACCCCACCAGCCCCCCCGGGGGCAGGACCCCCAAGCGTGAGCGTCTTCCGGATCTGGGGAAGGGCCCCTCCCTTGCTACGCTCTCCCCAGCTGCGACCCCCACCGAGGCTTCAACACATGCCTGCTTGGGGTCCTGCCGCGGCCTCTACGCCAGGGTCCCCGCCTCTCTGTCTGTCGCTTCCCCTCGCTGCCCCCCCCCGCCCGGCATCCCTGAGAAAGTCCGGGCTCCTCAGCCTGGCTGAGAGGACTTCGCAGTCTGCTCTAGTTCATTCATTCATTCATTCATTCGTTCCTTCCTTCCTGCAACCAGGCTTTTTCAGCACCTGCGTGCGCCTGGTACAGGGCCGGTGCCGGTGACTCAGGGAGGCATTAGCCCAGACTCTAAGGGCTCAGCACCCAGAGACCCTGAAGTACGAGGGTGCACCGTCAGGGCCTTTCCTACCCTGGGGGGCAGCTCCCCTGCCTCAGCAGGGCACCACTGTGCCCTGCACAGGTGCTCACCTGGGCCCCACGGCACCTTCCCAGCAGCACGTCTCTGGAGTTGCGTGCGGGCAGGGGCTGGGCCTGCTTCCTCTGTGGTGCCCTGTGCCTGGCCCAGAGCAGGGGTGAGGCGGAGGGTCGCTGGAGATGGACTGAGGGCCTGATCCTCATGGCAGGGCCACAACCGGCTCCCCTCTCTGCCCTGCACCTCAGGGGGCTCAGCAGGGAGGCCAGAGCACCCTGCTCTGGCCAGAGCGCAGGCCAGTTTTCTCACGAGCACCCGGCCCCCAGACACATGGCTCCAGCTCCCAGGAACATGTCCCATTTCTGAGAGACAAAGAATAATAATAAAAAAAACTCCCCAGAGTTAATTTCTGCTCTGTGTTCTCTGTCTCACCACACCCAGTTTCAAGGGCAGTTTTTGAGCTGTTGGCTGTAGTTACAGCCTTGGTGCCAGACAGAAGTGGATATTTTTGTCAGGGAGGTGCAGAGACGGGGGAACGATGACAAGGAACGTTTCTAATGACAGTCACTGTGCTCTCGTGCCACGTTCAGGCCCAAGTTCCCATCAGGACTATCAAATAGTTGGTTTCTGTGCATGTAGCTTAGAGACGAGGAGACATGATCACCGTTGGCTAGAAGGATCACCTCTGGATAATCTCCTGTTTTGAAAACAACAGCAAACGGTTCTGTCACGCTGCATTGACCGCGTTGCACTTACCAATCTCCGTACACGACTATAAAACTGGACAAAATACACGAAACAACTGTTTTCAGGCACCGGAGCACAGGCTGCTTGGGACTAAGCCTGGAGACACAGGCAGCAGACTCTGAAAATACCCAGCTTTGTGCCCGGAGACAGTTTCTGGAGCCGTAGTACCAGGAGGGGAGACCGAGTCAGGAGGCGGTGATCCGAGCAGCAGGAGCCGTACTCCGGAGGGGAGGGGGCCCCGCAGAGCGAGTGCAGGGAGCAACGTGGGGGCGCCTCTGAGCCTTTGACTGGACACAAAGCCACCCAGGCAGAGAGGACATTTCACCAGGTGGACAGAGAGCGACCGGATCGCTGTAAGCTGAACCGTTCCCAGGGCTGGGAGACGTTCAAGTTGTGACCGGGCTGTTGAACACCCAGGTACGCAGTGGGGGGTCGTGCCTGATTAGTGGGGCTAAAATAGCCTGTGTGCGAAAGCTGCAAACACCTGCTGCGACGAAGAAAAGGGTCAAACCCACAAAAGGTCGCACTGATCTGCAAACGAGCCTCTGCCAGAAGAGACCCGGCACTCTCCATAGGAAGAGTGATGTCCAGCCCTCGGCATCATAGAATGTGGCGCCCAACATCCGATCAAATAGGACTAGTCACAGAAGAAGCTGGAAAATGAGACCCAAAGCCAGGAGAAAAACGAGTCAATAGAAGTAGACCCAGAAATGAGAGTGATGTGAGAGTAGCAGCCGGTGGCTTGAAAAAGTATTGGAAATATGCTTCGGTATTTAAAGGAAAATGTGAATATAAGTGGGAGTGTCACAGGACGCATGAAAAGAAACCAAGTGGGATTTCTGCAGATGAAAATTACAATTTCTGAGACGAAAATTCCTTCAAAGGAATTAGCGGTAGAGTAAGTATTGCAGAGGAAAGGCTTGGTGAACCTGAAGACAAAACCATAGGATCTATTCAGACTACAGCAAAGAGACAGAAAAGACTGGGAAACATGGGGACAGGTTCAGGAATCCGAGAATAAAGGATCTTTTTACCTGTCCAAGGGGGGGGGGGATCCAGGAGGTGGGGGAAGAGCGGATAATTGAAGAAATAATGGCTAAACGATTTCTAGTTTGATGAAAGCTGTTAACTCGTGGATCCAGGAATGTTGATGCATCTCAAGTAGCATAAACACAACAGAAACCTACTAAGCCCGTCGTCATCACATTTCTGAAAAATAGTAACACATCTAACAAGGAGCAAGAGGGGGAAAAAAACCCACATCACAGACAATGGAACAAAGGAATTCTTACAGACTTCTCACCTAAAACTATGCCCAACAGAAGACAATGGGCTAGTATCTTTAAAGACTTACAAGAAAGAAATCAATTCCATGCCAAGCCTCCCGCCCACCCCCCACACATCAAAAAAGAAAAAAAGAAAAAAGAAAAACACTTTCAAAAGTGAAGGCACGACCACTAAGGAATATGGGGTTTCTTGTTCGGGGCGACGAAAAAGTCCTCAAATTGATTGTGGGGATAAACGCCCAAGTCTGAGTAGCCTAGAAACCACGTTGAATGACATGAATGTCACACAGGCACCCCTCACTTTGTTGCACTTCTGTTTATTGTGCTTTGCAGACACTGCGTGTTTTACAAATTGGACGTTGTGCCAGTGCTGCATCGAGCGAGCGCGTCGGTGCCATTTTCCGACAGTATTTGCTCCCTTCGTGTCTCTGTCACCTTTCAGTCATTCTCACAACATGTCAAGCTTTTTCAGTTTCGTATTTGTTGGGCTGATGTGCGATCAGTGACTACGACTTACTGAAAGTTCGGGTGACGGTTAGTATTTTTTAGCAATAAAGTACTTTTTAAGGTATGTACGTGGTTTTTTTGACTTTGTGCTCTTGCACATCTAATAGACCACAGTGTAAACATACCTTTTCTACGCCCTGGGAAACCAGAAGATCCATTTGACTTGCTCTATTGCAATATTTGCTTCATTGCAGTGGTTTGGAACTGAACCCGTAATATCTCTGAGGGATGCCTGTAGTGTGTGATTAAAATGACATCAATAAATGTGTCCCCCTCCAAAATAATGAAGGCAAAATAAAGACTTCTGTCAGCACACAAAAGCTGAGAGAACTTGTTGCCAACACACCCGCGTGACGGGAAAGTTAAAGGAAGAAAAATAATGTCAAAAGCTATCAATAAAGTTCCAAAGCAAGCCATCAGCTGGTAGATAATATACATCTGATGAGGCATCGGCATCCAAATACGTACAGAACTTCTACAAGTCAGCAGCAAGAAGGTAAACCAAAGTCCTATGGAAAATGGGCAGAAAGGTTTAACAGACACTCCACAAAAGAATATAGACGAATGGCCATAAGCACATAAAACAGTGCAGATTGAAATGGTGAGGAACCATCAGCTAGCCACCAGAACGTCTAGAACGGAAACGGAAGGTAACGGCGATTGTTGGCGAGGGTATGAGCCTGAACGAACCCTCACGTGTTGCCGGTGGGAATGCAAAGTGGTGCGACCTCTCTGGAGATCAGTTTGGTGGTTCGTTACAAACTTAATCACAGAGTTAGCATATGCCCCGGGTACGTACCCAAGAGCAATGAAAGCACGTGACCACAGAATGACTTGTCACTGAACGTTCTCAGCAGCTTTATTTGTAACAGCCCCAAACTGGAAAGAACCCAGATGTCTGTCAACGGTGAATGGAATCGTGTTCCTCACCTGTGCGGGGGAGCACCGCTCAGTAGTAACGAGGTGCAAGCTATTCATGTGTGCAGCATGCGAGTGAGTGTCAGGGGCAGGACGCTGAACCAGACATCAGAGGCTATGTCCTGTGTGAGTCCATGTATATGTAGTTCCAGAAAAGGCATATCGGATCCATGGCGACAGAATGCCCACCATGGTTGCCTGGGGTCAAGGGTGGTGGTGGTGGAGGGTGGGGGAGTCATTACAGAAAATCACAGGGGACTTTTTGCAGTGGATGCAATGTCCCATATCATGACTGTGGTGTTGATAACATCAATGGGAACATTTGTCAAAGTATATTTCAATAAAGTTGAGCTAATACAATCATAGCTATCATTTATTCAGCCCCTCATGGTCCCAGGCTAGAGCTTTCCATACAATTTGTCCAATGGAGGGATGGATGGATGGATGGGTGGATGGGTGGATGGGTGGATGGATGGATGGGGGATGGGTGATGGATGGATGGATGTGGGTGGGAATGGATGGATGCATGGATGGATGGATGGATGGATGGTGTATGGATGCATGGTTGGGGGATGGGTGATGGATGGATGGATGGATGAATGGATGTGGGTGGGAATGGATATATCCATAAATGGATGGATGGATGGATGGATGGATGGATGGGTTGGTGGTTGGATGGGTGATGGATGGGTGATGGATGGATGGGTGCATGGATGGACGCATGGATGGATGAATCGCAGCCCGATGAGACAGGTATTTTCAGTCTCACTTCACAGGTGAGAAACAGGACTCGGACAGGGTAAGTAACCTGCTCTGGGTTACACAGCCAGAGACCCTGTGAGTGCACATGCAGGGAAGGTGAGGACCCCCCACTCTGTCCTAACACCGCACATTAGCAGGCCAGATGCAAGAGTCTAAGAGGGTGCAGCAGAGCACAGCGCTGACCACAGGTGACACAGCACAAGGCGTCAGCTGTGAAGGTTCTGGGCCCCGAGCAACCAGGTCTGCAGGGCTGTCTCACAAGCCTGGGGAGACAGGCCAGCTCAGCTTGTATTTGTCGTCGGTCCCCAAGAGCAGGAACTGGCCCAGTGGGGACCCGAGAACACACCTGCTGAATGACCCCCGGCCGCACAAGGTGGGGGCGATGGCAGGCTCTGTTGGGGGGACCCCTGCTGCAGGGTTCGGGCTGGCCTGGGGCCGGTGTGACCGGGCAGGCCTCGTGGGGAGGCCAGCTGGGTGAGGACGGCTGAGTTAGGCCTCCTGGGGGCCTCTGGTCATTCACTCGTTCACTCACCCATTCACGCATTACCAAGCACCTGCTGAGCGCCTGGGGTGTGCCATGGACTGTCCAGCCCTGAGAAGGCAAAGTGGAGACGACACAGGTTTAACCAGAGGAAAGGGCATGTGCTGGTCCAGGCTCCTGGCCCAGAGAGTTCTGCAGGCTCCTGGCCCCAGAGCACGGCTTCTCCGACCAGGCTGAGCCGGGGAAGGAACATGGCCCGGGGGCTGCCAGGAGCTCAGAGGCAGCAGGTGGCCGGGATGGGACATGGGCAGGACACTCGGGTCCGTCTTCCGGCCCCCGACTGCAGGTGGCCTGTCCCTGGCTCACCAGAGAGCAGCCACCTTCCCAGAGGGGAGGTCCTCGGTGAAGGAGGCTAGTAGGCTCCCTGCTGCCCCTTCCAGCCTGGCTCAGGGCAGCCCCGGGCCATGACCTACCTCGCACCGGGGCTGGGATTCACTCTGGATGCAGAATTCAGCAAGTGCCAGAACGCTCAGCAATCCAGGTAAACGATATTTCAGTGGGGTAGTTTCAAAAATTAAACTGTCTACAGGCACTGACTTTTTAGAGGCCTCAGTAGGTAAATCATGCGGCTCTGCAGCGGGGCAGGCCTTGCTTTGACTCCGGTTCTGACATGCATCTGCTGTGTGTCCTTGGAAAAGTTAACTATCCTCTCTGAACTTGGGTTTTCTCACCTAGGGAGCCAAAACTGAAGCAAACTCCAGCTTGGACAAATGTCCTAAAGTTATTAAATGAGGCATGCATGTGAGGCATCTATGGTGAGACGTGGCAGCTGGCATAGAGTAGGTGCTCAATAAATGCTCGCCGTTGCCATTATCATTGAACTGATTTGGACACAGCATCCTGGGCGGTCAGAGGAGGCAGGGTCGAGTGGAGGAGGGAGTCGTCGACGCTGCCTGGTTGGTTGCCGTGAGCCAAGCACGGGGCTGGCCCTCGCTGCCCCTCACCGGGGCGCTGCGATTCTGCCTGTTTGCACAGAGAGGAAACTGAGGCTTAGGTGTGGGCGACTGGCCTGGGCTCGCAGCAGGTCGGGGGGGCCCTGCGTGTCCTCAGCTTGCGGCACCCGTCTGCGCGAGGCCCCCGGGGAAGCGGTGGTATACGGGGCAGGGGGTCTCGGTCCCCCACCCCGGGAGAAGAGCCGGAGGCAATGCTGGCCGGTCACACGTTCTCTTATTTCAGGTTGCCCTTCCCGCCTGGGGACCGAGTGACCTTCAACGGGAAGGAATGCGTGTGTCAGAAGTGCTCCCTGCCCAAGACAGCGGGCGGCAGCGTGCACCTGTCCCAGGGCCTCTGGAGTAAGTGGGCACCGAGCGGTATGTGGGGGGAGGGGGTGGCTGGCCTCGCGGTGTCCGGGAGGGACCTGACCTCCCGGGGCACAGGCCGTGGGAGTGAACCCCTGACTGTGGACAAACACAGGGGACAGAAGGGGACAGAAGTCTCTGGGGCTCCTGGACCTCCAAGCGTTCGCGCAGCCGTGCCCTCCCTGCCACACGCCATTCCTCCTTTCAGCCCGGCTCCAGCCTGCCTCCTCCAGGAAGCCTCCTGGCCTCCTCTGGTCCTCTCCCTCCAATGCACGCACACACACACACACACACACACACACACACTGAGTTCCACCTTCTAGAGCTCAATAATAGTAGATAATTCTAGACCTTCCAGAAGCTCTTTGGGGGAGCCATTAGGAGAGCACTGAACTCTGGGCTCCTGAGGTCAGGGACTCCCGGGTTAAGTGCTACACACACACACACACACACACACACACACACCCGCCCTGCCCAGAGCTAGGCCGGGATTTGTATGCAGTAGGTGCTCAAGGCATGCTTGTTGGATGCAGAAGCAGATTGTAAAGGAATCAATGTGTGCTGAGTGCAGGGCAGCGAGAGGGCGAGGCAGGGGCTCTTCCGCAGACCTGCAGCTCTGCTGGGCCGGACGTGGGACGCCGGGACTGGGAAGGGCGCCCCGCGCTCCCGGGCCTGCTGCTGCCTGGTTCCCTGGGCAGGATTGGAGTTTCCGAGCCCACCCTGCGTGCCACGGTTGCTGTGGTGTCCCCGGTGCCTGAGTCACGTGTCCCTTGACAGAGGAGGGCTTTGTGCTGACGTCTATCACAGTTCATTCCTGCTCCCCCCCCCCCCCCCCCCGTTAAGCACCTTCTTCTTCCTCGCCCACCTTGTCTGCCATGTTGAAAATCTCTCCAGGAGAGATTGTACCTCCAGCCTTCCAGAAGCTCGGTGCTCCAGGGCCTGGTAGTAATTTCACTCTGTGGAGGGAGGTGAAGCCCTCATCTCTTGGGGAGACAAACTAACAGCCACGTCCGTTGGTGAGGCTGTTGCTTTGGGGCTTGCTGGGAGAGTCCTCCATTCAAGGATTTCTCTCCCGCTGAGGTCTGCATTGATTGAACTTC
The DNA here is from genome assembly GCF_023721935.1 of Panthera uncia. Lineage (NCBI taxonomy): Eukaryota > Metazoa > Chordata > Mammalia > Carnivora > Felidae > Panthera > Panthera uncia. The sequence goes on from NC_064811.1 coordinate 3,368,138, forward strand.
TGGCGATTTGCGTCGCAGTTGATGCTATTATAATTAAATCTGAAATAGTAATTAAAAGCTCTAACAAGCAAGATTAGAAGGGGGGAGGTTAGTTTGAACAGTTTGTCCAGAGCTCCCCGGCAGCCAGAGTAAAAAGAGAAACGTGCCTGACGACAGACTCCTTGTCTAAGAATTTTTTGAGTTGGGAAAGGCTCTGCCCTTTCCAAATATAAAAGTATTTTAAAATACCAAATTTACATTTCCAGAGAACAAATGCTCCCTTGACCCCCAGGTGATCTAATAATGTAACCCGCCCCATCTTCCAGTCCGCACTGAAAATCTCCCGCCTAGAACCTTTTTGGTGTCTGGGGAGTGTTAAACATTCACCACCAGCTCCTGGCTCCTGTGTGGATATCTGCAGAATCCTCCCAATCAATCCCCGCTTCCTTGTGTCCCCAGAGCAGCCCCGTCAGGCAGGATGCCTCCTCTCCGTCCCAGAAGTGCCCTGAGTCGGGCGGGGAGGTGGGTGTGTGTGTGCCAGGAGCCGGGTGTCCCGCTAGGCTCGAGCCAAGGGCTTCAAACTCCAAAGCAGGGGTGCAGGTGGCCCTTGTTCTGAAACTTGAAACACAGGTTCCAGTGGGTAGACATGGAAAGGAAGACGCTACAGGACAGGGAGAGAGCGGGCAGCCACCCGATCCTCGTGAGTGGACCAGCGGGGGGCTGCTACGTGGGGGGACAAGGGACGGAATGAAGCGGGAGAGACGGACACCAGATGGCAAAGCCGTGCCCAGTCCCACTGCATCCCGGAGGCAATGAGGAGCCATAGATGGCTGTTGAGTGAGGGATGCCAGGAGAAGCTTGAGCGGCAGCGTGGTCGGCCCGCAGGTCTCGGGGCCGGAGGAGCGCGGTGGGCGGAAAGGGGAAGCGGCTCTTCCCCGGGCAGCTGTTGAGGTCGGAGTCCAGCTGGAGCCCTGGGGCTCTGAGCGCCCCTCAGCATCCCTCTTGGCTCTGGCCCTGTGCCTGTTGCTTAGCAACAGGATAAGCGCTCTGCACTGCACGCCCACGCTGTTCCATCCCTGGAGGAGACACCACTCCTTCTGAATCTTGCACAACAGCTTCTGCCCCGGGCTGCCTCCCCCGCTGCCCCGAGGAGGGTCTCCTCCCCGAGAGCTCTTTTTGCTTCTCCCCCCCCACCGCTTCCCTTCCCTGGGCTCCCCCCTCCCTGGCCTCCAGCTCCGAACTGGGAGCTGGGGCTTGGAGGCCCCTCCAGAGTCAGGAGGGGTGGTGCACCCTCAGCAGGAAGGGGGGTGGGGGTGAGGGTCCACGGCCCTCCCCTCTGAGACCCGTGGCTTGTGGCCCTTGGGGTTTCCCCATCTTCTGCCCGAAAGAGCCTACGTTGCTCAGGTGCTCAGGGGTCGGCGGTGGGGCCCTGGAACCCCAGGCCCCTCGCTGGCCCTCTGCTGCCTGGGAAACGGGGCAGCGAGGCCGTGAGGTCGCATGCCCAGTAGGGTACGGTGACGGCTCTGTGCCCTTAATGGGGTGCTTCTGTCTTAGGGTGCGTCTGCCTTGGGGGGTGCTGCGGCCCCCAGGAGTCAACACGCTCTCGCCCCCGCGCTGCCGTCCGGGGTGGGTGTCGCCAGCTCAGCTCAGAGCCCCGGTGCGTGGGGGCACACTCGATCCGGTTTATCTTTCCTTGCCGTTGCCCCCGGCCCTTCCACTCAGTCCGGGCTTTCAGAGCAATGACGGGCCCCCTCAGGACGTGTCGGGCATTTTCAAGTTTTAGACGTCAGTCGGCTCCGTGCTTTCAAAAGTCAATCTCAGATCCGACTCTGAGCCCTTCCCTGCTCCCCGACCCAGTTTGACCTGGGGGCCAGTGGGTGACGGTGGGTCTGTCCCCCCTTGACTATGACGCCCCTCCCCCCCCCCGCCCTGTTCACAACCGGGCTTCAGAGAGGCCGCCCTGCACGTTCTGTGTCCCACGCAAGTTAGCGGCAGAGCTGAAGATCTCATGACCACGTCCGCTAGAGGAGGGAGCGCTTTGGGGCAGACAGGAAGCTGTCTGGAACTTTCTAGAAGGGTCATGCTGGGGCAGCGGCCCAGGCTCAGCCTGTTGCTGTGACAGCAGAGCCAGTCCCCTTTGCCGACAGCTGTTGTCGGCGGGATTCATCACACGGGGTTCTGTACTGTCGTCTGCAAAGCCGTGCAAAGCTATGCTGAGCTCCAGTCGTGTTTGGAGAGTGGCGATTGCTGTTGCCGTGGCAACGGTCCTTCCTGCAAGCGCTCTGGCCTCAGAGTTCACAGCCCACTATTAGCGAGACTCTGCCCCAGGCTCGCTGGGGTGGGTGTGGGGTCCCCGTCCTCCTGCAGACACAGCCGGCTCGCTCCGGGAGCCTCTGGACCCGCCCCCCCGGGGCCGGACAGGCGCGAATATGGTAGCTGGCGGGGTGACAATGTGGGAGATGTCCTCAGGTGGCTTCCCGCAGGGAGCTGGGCCCCCGGGTCTTCCAGCAACAATCAGGCGTTGGGCCTCTTGCGCGTTTATTCAGTTATCAAACACATCCACGGGCCTGTGGCCTCATAACAAGTGTGTGAGCCTACACTGCTGTTGGCCCCGTAGAATGCACCCCCTTCGTACGGGGCACAGAGAGGCCAAGCGGCTAGCCCACAGTCGCACAGCGGGTGAGGGCAGCCAGGCTCCAAGGGCCAGGTTTCTAACCACTGTGCTACCCTGCCCCCTCCCCCTCCCCCCGGCCCTGGGCACAATGCGGTGTGGCCTGCTCCTTCACTTAGTCCATGTACAGAGAAGCAAACTAAGGCTCCAAGCCTGGTTTCTCGACTCTAGAGCCACTGACAGTTGGGGCCGGATGATTCTGTGCGGTGGGACCATCCTGCACGCCGGAGGGCCCCGAGCGGCGGGCCTGGCCTCGCCCGCCAGGTGCCTGGGGCATGCCCCCCTCCAGCGGGGACAATCAAAAGTGTGTCCGGACATTGCCAGGTGTCCCCTGGGGAGCACAGCCGTCCTCGGTCGACAGGCGGTGATGTGGAGCTTACAGGGCGAGCCCGCAGTCGAAGCCAGCCCGCGGGAGTCCGGAACTGGCGAGCCGCCATTGCCTCCGTGCTGCTGGGGACCCACGGAGGTCGAAGGTTGGGGAGGGGCTCTGGGTGCTTCCTGAACTGGAGAAAGGAGGGCGTTCTCTCGGTCCCCACTCATTCATTCACGCGTGCGCGCACGCACTCATTGGCCCAGCGTTCTCCAGCTGCCGGCCGCGCTGGGCCTCGAGGGGCCCCGGCTGAGCGAGCTGCCTGCTTCCCCAGCCCGCAGTCTTGGAGCGGGAGTCTGTTCTTTGGGCGTTTGGTGCGCAGTTTGCGTGTGATAATTTAGGAAAGCCAGAGCTCGACCAACGGTTCTGTGGGCGTCAAATGGTTTTTTTTCTGAAAACAATAGGACGCTGCCATCTGCCAAGGAGAAGAGCATTTGTGGAGCCCCCGCCGTGCGCCAGGCCCGTGCGTGCCCCCCGCCCCCACCACCCTGTGCCTTTCTGTTTTGTCATTCGATGGGATGGCCCCACCCCCCACCCCCCCAGTGAGGACACGGGGCCCAGAGGGGACAGAGCTCGGCCCAGTGCGGCCCTGTGAGCCGTGGGGGCCAGGACCGGTAGCCGGGCCTGTCGCGCCCTGGGCTACCCTCTCTCATCTCAGGGTGCGGGGTCCCCGCTCGGCCTGCAAGCCCCTCGGCTGAGCCTGGGTTGCTGCGGGCTCCTGTGGGCCGTGGGGGCCGTTTGCCAGATGCCTTCTCCTTGTGTCTGCTCATCAGGACCCTGCGGGGCCCCCGAGGCCCATCCTGCCCCTGACACACCCAGATACACATACACACACACACACACACACACACACACACACACCCGGCAGGCGATGCCGCCAGTGTCTGTGCCCCAGGCTCCCCTGGCCTGGCTCCACCCCGTCATCCTTCAGCACAGGTGTCACTGGCTGGGGACCCCGTTGCGGTCCCCAGGCCAGGCCTCAGAGGCCTACGCGCTGAGGGGCGGGCCTGGGACCCAAGGGCCATTGAGCAGGGAGGGGCACACTGGGAGGGGCAGCGGGGGCGTGGGGAGGCCAGTGCCCCGACGGGCGGGGGCCACAGGGTGAGGGGTGCGTATCACCTGGGGGCGGTTTGCCAAGGGAGGGACCCCCCAGGCTGACCACCCGGGGCCCGGCTCAGACGCGGGCTGAGGCCCGAAGCACAGGTGGGGACAGGGCGGTCCGTATCGGGGATGCCGATGTCTGCATCGGGTACAGACGGCCACGGGAAGAGGTCCAGACAAGTGGGTTGGGAGGGCTTCCTGGGAGGGGCATCAGGGCAGGCGAGGGCCCAGAGGAAGGAATGGCAGGGGTGACAGCTCAGACCTCCCTAATGCAGTGCGTTTCCTCGGGGGGCACGTTGGCCGGGTCACTTAGGTTCACTCTGCTTTAAGACAGAGGAGGACGCGCTGCCCGCCCCTCCAGGCGGCCCCCACCCTGCAGTGTGGTCTTGTCCCAGGACACACCCGCTGCCAGGCCCTGGCCCCATCCTCTGCAAGGCAGGGCCCTTTCAGCTCCCAGCCCAGGCTGCATGCAGTCGGCGCTCAATGCCTGAGGAGACGAACCTCGTGGCTCGTTTCTCGGCACTTGTGCCGGCTGGCGTGTAGCAGGGTCCCTCCAGCACAGCCAGCTGGACTGTCCCCTCTGTCCCCTCCCACAGACCGTGGGCACTTCTGAGCCCGGAGGCCCGGCGGGATAGGCCCCCACGCCCCCTGGCCCACGATGGCCATGTCTGTGTCCTGCTCTTTCTTTCAGGTTGCGGGGGCTGCGGCACGGAAATTAAAAACGGCCAGTCCCTGGTGGCTTTGGACAAACACTGGCACTTGGGCTGTTTTAAGTGCGAGACGTGTGGGAAACAGCTGGACGCGGAATACATCAGCAAGTGAGTGGTCGGCCCTCCCGCGTCTGCCTGTGCTGACGGTGCCTCCCGGGGCCGTGGCTGCCCCGTGGCCCACGCGGCCCAGGCCCCTGCGTGTCTGTCCCCCCGCCCGGCGCCCCCTCCCACCAGCCTCGCCTCCATAGTGTTTCCGTGGATCGAAGCAGAGACCGTGGCCCCCAGCTTAGCCTTTGTAAGATGCCTCCCTACACCCGTCCCCGGGTGTCACCCTCCCGTGGCGCCTGGATCACCTGCAGAGTGCACCGAGCGCCGGCTGACCGCAGCAGCGGGAGCGAGGGGGCGAGGGCTGACCAGCCTCAGCTGTCACCGACGTGGTGGCTCAGCCCCACGCAACAGCTTGGGCGGTCCCTGGGCATTGGGCAGCTCCCCCTGGCCGGCCCGGTGTCCCCACGCGTGCAGCCCGGATGCGGTGATGGCTGGTTTGCGTGGGGGTCGGAGGGCACATCTCATCAGAAGGCCGTGCAGAGGGAGCCTCTGGGGGCGGGGGGGTGGTCAGCCCCGAGCAGGAGCAGCTGGCTTGCCAGGGAGGGGTGCGTTTGCTGGGATCGGCGGACCGAGTCAGGGAAGGCCCCACCGTGGCACAGAGTCGGGGGGAGCTGAGATGTGCAGGCTCCTTCCTGCAAGTCAGGGGGCGCTGTGGGCCACTAACACGGGGGACCCTGCTGGCTCCTGATGCCGGAGGGAGCGGGTCTGTCACAGGAACCCACCGTGCGGGGGAACCGCGCAGAGTGAACCCCGCGTGCACGCACACCCTCACGCGGGAGTACCGGCCACACCCGGGGAATCGGAATCAGGCCGCCGACGTGCCAGCTGCTCTGGTGCTCTCGTGCTGCACGAGGCCACCCCGGGGGCAACGGGGCGAAGGGGGCGCGGGGTCCCTCCGTCTCCTTCCTCACGGCTGCGTGAGAGGGCACGCTTCTCTCAGAACAAAACGTTTTCAGTTAAAGCCCCCAAGCCAAGACGATCCAGGCTGGATGGGGCTGGGGGAGGTACCGGCCGTGCCTCTGTCGTAGTAAAGGAAGGGGTGACTCACGTGAGGGCAGCCCGGGAGGCCGAGCCCTCGAAGGCACCATAGCGAGCGCCCAGCCCCCAGCGCTGGCTGCCTCTGGAGCCCACCCACACGCACGCCTGTCACTCAGCGGCCTTCAGAGCTGTCCCAGAATTGTCAGGGAGGCTGCGTGGGTGTTGCCATGGAGACATTATCTTTGAACCTCCTGGGTTTGGGGCACAACCGTTCCCAGTGGGGGATAACAGGGGCCCTGAGGTCAGCAGGCCTTTGAAAGCAGATCCTGAGGGCTCGATTTACAGGCTCCTCTGCTGGAAGGCAGCGCTTCCTCCCTCCGAGGCTGGGGGGGGTCGGAGAAATGCCCTGCGGCCACTGCGGCCCCGGGGGCTTGAACCCCCCCCCCCCCCCCCCTTCCCCTCCTGCCTGAGGCCTTGGGGCCAACAGAAGGTCCAGAGCTTTGAGGGAAAGACAGCGGCATTAGCTGCGGTCTCCCCACAGCTCGAGAAGCTTACCCCTGTCGGCAGCTGGAAACCTGGAAACCAGTCACGACCACACTGGGAGGAACGTGGCAGCTTCAGCAGTCGGGGGAGGGGGGATGCACTGGGGCAGCGGGTGTCCCCGCGTGCCCGTGGCCTCTGCGCCCAACTCCCGCTGGGCGGGGCCGAGGGCCAGCCCCGGTCAGCAACGACAGCGGCCTCGGCCACCAGTTGGCGAGTGCCTGCCCTGTGCTAGGCGCTGACCACACCTTCTCTTCTTTAAAAATTTTTTTTCAACGTTTTTTATTTATTTTTGGGACAGAGAGAGACAGAGCATGAACGGGGGAGGGGCAGAGAGAGAGGGAGACACAGAATCGGAAACAGGCTCCAGGCTCCGAGCCATCAGCCCAGAGCCTGACGAGGGGCTCGAACTCACGGACCGCGAGATCGTGACCTGGCTGAAGTCGGACACTTAACCGACGGCGCCACCCAGGCGCCCCAGACCTTCTCTTCTTTAGACCTTACGGTCACCTCTCCCATTTCACAGCTGGGGAAGCTGAGGCTCAGGGAGGTTAAGTGACCTGCCCAGGGGCACACAGCTGGGCCTTGGCGTTTGATGGCAAGCCTGTTCACTTCGCCGTCACACGGCCTCCCGCCGTGCTGTGTTGACCTCAAAATAGTCATTGCAGTCGCTGGTAGAGGGGTTCCCACCATGTGTCCCATGCTGTGCCGGGCGACGTGCCTGCACTGTGTTCCCTCGTCAGCACCCCGAAAACCGGACCAAAGCCCGCCCAAGCCCGCCCAGTACTCGGGAGCAGTGCCCCACACGCGGTGTGCCCCACGCCACGAACAGCACCCGCGGCAGATACGCGTGCCCTGTGGCCCTCCCGCTCCCTCCCTCGCAGCCGGATGCCTCTGCCACCACAGCCGGGGACAGCGAGGGTCGTCCCAACCCAGCCCAAGTGCCAGGCCCTGATGGTTCGTCACACACCCTTTGTGGCTCGTGGTTTCATAGGGCAGCCCGGACCCCTTTCGGAGGGAGTGGGAAGCCACCTGCTGAGTAAATAGGCCGCCTCCCACCCAGATGCCGAACGTGGGACAGAATGAACCAGAAGCAAGAGCCACGTCCCTGGAAACATCTTCGATTTCCCAGATACGGCTTTTATTCTCTCGGCTGAGCCTCCGGAGGCGGCTGCCACCTCTGCCCCCCCCCCCCAGCTCCACCGCTGGGCCCGGGGCGCCCCGCTCTGTGCGCCTCAGTTTCTGCCCCTGTAAAACGGGCCCCTCTTCCCGGCATTTCTCGTGGGGCCAGGGCGGCGGTGGAGGAGGGGTGCTGGCACCCAAAGCGCCCAGGAAACGCTGATGGTGGCCATCTGGAGTAGGAGGAAGTGGTGTTTCCCCCTTTGACGCGGTCCCTCTCGTTGGCAACGGCTGTGGGCCTCGGGGGCCCCGGGGTGAAGCCCCCGCGCGTCCTGACCGCCCGTCTCGTTGCAGGGACGGGCTGCCCTACTGCGAGACCGACTACCACACCAAGTTCGGCATCCGCTGTGACGGCTGTGAGAAGTACATCACGGGGCACGTGCTGGAGGTGAGTGGGCCTCCGGGCGCCCTCTCCGGGCAGGTCCTGCTCGTGTGTGCGTGTTCCCGTGTGTGCGCGCAAGGATACGTGCCCCCGAGCCCTTGCCTCCTCACTCCTCTCGGCTCTGCCGGAAGACAGCTTCCTCAGCCTTCCGGGGCCTGCTCGCTGAGGGCCACCTCCTCCAGGAAGCCCTCTCCGGACAGTCTCCCCTGTGCCCTCTGCGAGCTGATGGAGTCGGTGGGAAGGGTTGAGATGTGGGTCCAGCCCTTCCGCATCTAGATGGGGGTCTGAGACCTGCAGGAGGTCCAGGCGGCAGGACCGGGTGCCCGTAGGAAGCCTAGAGTGGTCTCCCGGCAGGCCCGGTCACACGGCAGCCACGGGGCAGGCAGGCTTTCTGGGGTGCCCACGCTGTGTCTTTGGATCCCGGTGGGAGTTACGTGGCTGTGTCTCTTTGTGGAAGTAACATATATCATGCACTTCGGTACATTTGTTCCCAAGATACATCTCATGGGACGACCGAACCCCAGCCACCTGGTCGTCAGACCCAGCTCGTCCCCGTATCCATTCTTCAGCCCCTCCTTGGCTTTGTCCATGGGGAAGGCACAGGTGACGGGGGCCTCAGGGGACAGGGAGGGGGGTCACAGAGGAGCCCCCGGGGGCGGAAAGATAGGGGGGCACCCCCCCCCGGCCATCCCCGACAAAGGCTTTTGAGCCAGGGAGTGCCTGGGGGCCAGGGACAGTGGGACACGTGGGGTGCCCCTCGCGTCCCCAAGGATGTCTGCCCTGCCTGTACCCACAGCCAGTGCCTGGCCCACGAGCGGGGTCTCAGTTGCTGCAGCGGAATCATACCTGGAACTCTGAGTTGCTTTTCTCGAAATTACACCTGGCATCTGAGTGACGGGGACAGAGTTGCTGCAGGCCCTCAGCCCCACCTCTTTCCACCCCGGCCCTCTCTTGCCCCTGCACCCAGGGGTGGGAAGGGGAGAGGGGAGAGGGGTATCACACCCACAGGCAGCAGACCTGCCCCTCTCCTCATTTCCGGGGTGGGAAACCCTGGAGACCAGCATGGTGGGGGCAGCCCTGCCTCTGCGGAGGGGCCCGAGGATGGGTGTGGTCACACGCGTGCGGACTGGGGACAGGGTGCAGAGTACAGAGAAGGGGAGAGCCGCGGGTGATGTGATCAGGGGTAGCTTCGCTTCTCGGCTGGTTTCCTTCCAGTGTTTTCTCTCTTGACGTAATTACAGTTCAGACCAAACTGTTTATACGTTATATCCTGATTCTGTCCGGTTCACATTTCCTCCTTAGCAGATTCTCTTGTTTTCGTTTTTGTTTTGTAAGATGGGCTTTTAAATTTTTTTTTTATTTTTAATTTTTATTTATTTACTCTTAATCTAATTCATTGTCAAGGTGGCTAACACACAGGGTGTAGAGTGTGCTCCTGGTTTTGGGGGTAGATGCCCGTGTTTCATCGCTTACATACGACACCCAGTGCTCGTCCCAACACGTGCCCTCCTCAATGCCCGTCACCCATTTGCATGGGCCTTTTCTCAAACCGCTCGATTGGAACATAGCTCACGTGCAGCTCCGTGGCCGTCAGTTTCTGCGTCGACGCACGCACCTCGTGCCGTTGTTTTAGAGCGTTTCCGGCACCTCCAGGAGAACCCGACGTCCTGGCTGTTCCCGCCCCACCCAGCCCTGACACCACGGCCTCTGTCTCTCTAGACTTACCTGTTCTGCACAGTCACACAAATGGGGTCAGACGGCGTGTGGCCCTCTGACTGGCTGCTTTCTCACGGGGCGGGTTTTCAAGGCTCGTCCATACTGAGCGTGGCTCCGTCTTGCGTTATCTTCTGCCCTAGGACTATTCCAGAACCCAGTAAGCTGATGGTTTATTGTCAGGCGGAGCATGGCTTCCTAGTCTTCTTTTCTTTCTTTTTTTACTACAATAAACAGCACTGAGATGAACATCTTCTTTTTTTTTTGCATTTGTAATTTTTCTTAAGATTTATTCCCAGAAATGTCGAAGTTCAGCCAACATCTATGAACTTTACAAGAGTCTTGATGCTTGCGAAGCGCTTTCCAGAAAGATCATTCTAATTTACCCTCTTACCTGCAGAGCTTGGTGTCCCATCCCCCACGGTGAGTGTGGTCTCTGTGGAATCCGAGCTGGTTCGACAGCTGGGAACGTGGGTCCTCGCTCGCTCTCGTGACTTTCTTCCGGCCCTTGAAGCTGGTCTTTCCGACGGCTGAGCGGACCCCAACGCCTGCGTCGTAGCCGCTTTCCACGCGCTGCCTGGTTCCACACGGGGTCTTTGACCTTCAGCTCTGTCTGGGCATGCGGGTCACGTGACGAAACTGTTGGCATTTAGTCTGAGGGCATCTTTTACCCTGTTAGCGGGGTAGTGACCATACCTAACGCTTATACCCACACTCTCCGAATCTGTGGACGGAGGCTACGCCCTCTCTGGGGTTCCACGTGGCGCCGTAAACATTGGGGACAGGACTCCACGGCCAGCAGGCTCAAACCGTTTCTCTCTGTTCCCCGCGAAGTTTGGTCCCGACCTTCCGCTCTCTCCTGGGCTCCCCGCGCATCTGTGCTGGGCCGTCGGCCACCTCCAAGCAGGTGGCGGAGCCAGACTGGAACCCAGGCCGCCCCGGGCTCCCAGTGCCGTCCGGTCCCCTCGTGGGGTGTGAACGCTGCTTTGCACTTGGTGTTAGCACCGTGCCCCACTGGGATACCTGACGGCTGCCAGCGGGGTGCGTCTCGGGCTCGGGGGGCGCTGAGCTCTTGCTCTGTGGCACGAGTGTGGATCTAGCCTGGCCTGCTTCCTGGCAACCGTGGGCTCCGGTCACTGTGCCCTGGGGCAGGGGTGGACGCCTGACCTCGACCCTGCTGCCTGCCCTGACCCAGAGAACACTCCAGAACCTCAGGGATTCAATGAGACGTCGTGTGTGAAGTGTTCTCCAGCCCAGTAACGGGGGCTGGGGGCTTCCTTACTGTCACCGGGCAGTCAGCGGGGCTCCCCTTGAAGGGTCGAGGGGGAAGGGTGACCCCGTCTGCACCGCGGGGCCTGATGCTTAATGCTGGGCCAAATACAGAACGTGGGGGCTCGGTGCCTGAGCCCCTCCGGTGCACTCCGGTTTGCCCTCAGGCAGGGGACCGTCCTCATTGCGAAGAGCAGGAGAAAAACAGGTCCGGGTTTTCCTCCTCGTCGGTGGAGGATACGGGGCCTCCCGGGGAAGATTCATGCTTTTGTTCGCGAGCTCCCTGGCGCGGCTGAGTCGGCGGGCTCTGCAAAGCTCTGAGCAGCCTCCTCGCGAGGTGGCAGCTGCGGGCGGGCAGAGACGAGCCCGACTCCGCGGAAGGGGAGCAGCCGCCACGGCGGCGTCACCTGAACTTGGCCCGGAGCGTGCTGGCGCCCCGCCGGGCGGGCCGTGGGCTCTTGGGGGCGGCCGGTGGCGGGTGGCAGGAGAAAGAAGGGAGAAGGATCCGGACCGCTGGCTGAAGGCGGGGGCTGGCCGTCCTCACGGGCACGCCGTCCGTTCCAGCTGACTGTCTGGGGTGCGGGCGCTGGAGAGGGGCAGCGGGGGCCGGCCGATCGGACCGGGCTCCGTCGCGAGGACCCCGTGCAGGTAGGGAGCCTGGCCGGGCGCTTCGGAGGGCCGGTGGTGAGGCCGGAGGGGCCACGCCGGGTTGCAGGAGGGTGGGCTCGCGAGGAGCTGGGCCACGTCGGCCAGGTGAGACCCCCCCGACGCCCCTGTCGTCCCCCCACCCCGTTCTGTCCTCCCGTGAGATGCGTGTCACACTCAGAGCTTTCCTGCCCTCGGAGCCCGAGCCGGAGAGCAGCCCGGGCCCCCCTCCCCGCCCGCGGGAGCCATCGATCTGTGCCGCGTCTGTGTGCGTCGGGCAGCATGCCATGTCAGTGCCGGGCGCCCCAGAGCCCGCCTGTCTGCCCGCGAAGTGTGCGTTCGGTGGCGACGGTGGGGCCCTTCCTCCCCCTGCCTCAGCTACTCCCAAATCTGCAGCCTCCCTTTCTGCGTGTTTTCTCGCATCCTGCGTGTCTCGGGGCGTCCCCTGCCGCGCGCTGGGGCGCAGGTGGAGGAGCCTCGTGGGTCTGGTGGGGACTCGCAGGGGCCGTGTGCCCCCACCCTACTGCCGAGACGGGCGTCTGGGAGTGTGGGGAGGGCTGGGGTGGGGGTGGGGGCCCCGGGCGGTCCTCTGCAGGGCTGGCTCCAGGGATGGACTCGCCCCCGGGGCAGGGCTAAAAGGTGGCTGGAGAACTGCCTGCCAGGGACAGCGGTGTCAGCCAGACCAGCTAGACCAGAGTCTGATAAGGGGGTGCTGAGTGAGGGAGAGTCCCTGGCTCGGTCCTCCCCATCACCCCACCCCTGCCTTATTCTCCTTTGGCTGGAATGCTTCCCTGCACAGGTGGGAGTGGGCGGGGGCGGGGACTGGCCCTGCCCTCCTTAACCCCTGCCTTGCTGCTGTCTGAGCCCCACCTGCCTGGTGCAGCCTGCCTGTCTCCATGGTAACCAGAAGCCCAGGGTACCTCTGGGACCACTAATGAATTCCTCCCTCCCTCTCTCCCTCCCCCTGCCTGCCTTCCCGTCTTTCCATCTCCCTCAACCCACCACTCACCTACAGACCCTCTGAACATGCGTTGTGTCCTCCCCCACTCCCACCCCCCCGCCCCGGGCTGGAGCCTGGGCTCGATGCCTCCCCGCTAGGAGCCCTGGTGGGAGGGGGCACCCTGGCCAGCTCCCACCCTGGGTCAGGCAGCCAGCTAAACGTTTCTGCACTTCACGTAAACCACCGCTGTCACTGCGGGGCATCGGTTACTTGCTTTCTCTTGTCTTCCTTCGGCATGTCCCATTTTGCCCTCCTACGCGGGTGTGACTTTTATCACTGGGAGAAAACAAACCATATGTTCCAAAGAAATAAATGCATTATCTCAGGACAGAAGCAAAGTCAACTTCCCCAGGCCCTACCTTCTCCCCCTCTTTTTGCAATTTAATGACTGCATTTATTTAACAAACATATTCAGAACCAATACCTGTTTATCATAGAGTAAACTGAAAAATCATCCATAATAAATGACATCACCCAGACTAACTACCGTTGGCATTTAGAAATCACCATTTTAGGTTGTGCACACACGTACACAGATGAACACAGGCACACACACACACACAAATACACACACAGATACAGGAGTGCATACACAGACACACACAGATACAGGGGCACACGCAGGTATAGACACACATTACAGGCACACACAGATACACGCAGATACACCCAGATATACACGCGGATACAGGCACACACTGACACAGACAGAGACCCAGTGTGCGACGTGCTCTTAGCCTGATACCGTGCCCCTGCTCATGCATCCAGTAAAGAATGGGACCCTGGGTCTTTACCCTTCCCACTGCATGTACGCCAGTGGGGCCGTGTCCCCTGGTCTTCTGGGTCTGAGGTGCCGGGCAAGGGCACTGAGCCGAGGCCTTTGCTGAGGGCCTCTTAGAGCCGTGATACGCTCATATGCCCACAGACACACCCAAAGGTAGAAGGGATGATTCATCTGCTCCCACACTCACTTGGTCCAAACCCTCCTTTTGTCCTGTAGGGGCCACTTAGGAACAACTTGTCTCTACCAGCCCACTCCTGCACGTGGTTCTGCTCCAGGGCCTGGGGGACCGTGGAGAACAAGGGGACAGCGTGCGGTGCTCCTGAAGGGCATGACCTAGATGGGGCTCGACGGCGGGGAACGCGGGAGAGGGAGCAGGAGAAGGGGAGGGAGCGCGAGGGAGCGAGCTGGCTCAGCCCAGCGACATGCATTCCGGGCAGAGACCCCACCCTGAGCATGAACACGTGGGGTCAGCCTCGGGAGAGTGGCAGGGGGTGAGGTCAGGGCTCCCCTCTGGGGAGGGGGCTGCAGATGGCCCAGCGCTTGGCCTGCCTGGCCCCGCATGGCGAGGAGCTGGGCTTCTCGCGGGGAGGCGGCTCCCGGCAGGAGGGCATTTGTGCAGCTGCCCTGGGAAGTCTGTGCGGCTCCTGCCGAAGGTTTTGATGAGCTTCGACGTAGATTTCGTCATGTCGGCTGGTGACGAGGCCTTTTAAGATCCGGACTCAGTTCTAGGCAGTCAACGAGGAAACTCAGCTTTGAATCGGGCTGGAGGATGTGGATGCCTGGCCCCCCGGGAGCCGTGTGGCCTGGTGGGGGGCCTCAACGTGGCACAGGCCCCGCCCTCGGCGGTCTGGAATCCAGGGATGAGGGGACGCCTGCCTCACACGTGCCGGGCATGTCACGGTCGAGGGCTGTCCCTCTGTGCTGCCGTGGCCGGGTGAGGGAGGGAGGGGCGGGGGTCTCTGGAGCCCAGAGGCATTGCCCCCGGTCCCCAGTGTTGGTCGCCCCTGCGTGCCGGCCGTGGGCTGTGCTCCAGGCTCGGCTCCCTCTTGGTTCTGAGTAAGACACGGTGTCTTTTGCGTGCCCCTGGAGCCAGAGTTCCTGTATTCCTCATGAGCGTTGTTCTGTCTCATTAACGATGACAGCCGCTTGTCAGAAGGCACAAGACATCTTTTTAAAACCACGCACCGAAAAATCTCATGGGCTTTTAATATCCTTTAAAAACACCTGAGCCATCTTGAGAGACCCACCTGGCAAGGGGCTGGGCCACCTGCCCGGCGGGGGGCTGGGCGACGGGTACTGGCGTTCGAGGCCTTTCCTGCGTGGCAACTGGGAGGAGACGCCTGCGAGAGCAGGGGTGCAGCAGCGTTCCGATGACGCGGAATGTCCGGTCACTGTGGCCGCGGTGGGGGTTGATACGAGGAGTGAGGGCGCCTTGACGTTTGACTCTATCGCCCGTCCTGGGCTGCTGGGGCTGCTGCAGCCATGCTGGACCCTGTGTGCTGAGACCCCAGGCCGCGTCCTTCCCTGCGCAGCAAGCCACAATTCAGGTGCCGGCCCATTCGGTTCCTGGGGACAGTCCCCCCCCCCCCGGACCGCAGACGGCCACCAGATTCTCCCCGTGTCCTCACGTGGCGGAGACAGAGCTCTGGCGTCCCACCTTGACATCAGGGGCCCCACGAGTCAGGTCTCCTTCCCTTCTAAGGCTGGCTAATATTCCGTTGTGTGGATGGGCCACAGTTTGGACCGTTTGCACCCTGTGGCCTCTGAAAATCGCTGCCGTGGACGTTCACACGCGGGCTGCGGGGCAGACCTGGGTTTGCTTTGCTTACCACGACCGTCGGTTTTCTCACTCCCACCAGCAGAACTGCTGGGTCACGTGGTAACTGTGTCACCTTCCCAGGCGCCGGGCGCTGCCCCAGTCACATCCCTGCCGCAGGTGCACGGGGGCCCCGGCTGCCCCACGTCCTCGCCGGCGCTGACTTCCCGCTCTGGCTCGGTTCGCTTTGATTACAGCCGCCCTCACGGGTGCGGAGCGGCCTCTCGTTGGGGTTTGGATCTGCACTCCCTCCGCGATGGCGATGTGGGGCATCTTCCACGTGCTTCCTGGCCGTTTGTGCACCTTCTTTGGAAAAATGGCTCTTCCGGTCCTTTGCCCGTTTTCTCATTGGACCGGTCTTCTCTTTGCTGCTGGGCTGTGAGAAGTCTCCATTCTGGATGCGAAGCCCTCGTCAGATCTACGATTTCAAATGTTTTCTCCCCCTCTACGGGCTGTCTTTCCACGTTCCCAACAGCGTCCTCAGATGCGCGATAGTTTTAACTTTCGTGAAAAAAAGAATCTGTTTTCGTTGTTGCTGCTCATGCCTTTGGTGTCAAACCCAGGGCTCTGTTGCTAAATCTGGGGTCGCGAAGATGTGCTCCCGTGTCCTCCTCTAAGAGACGTACAATCTCGGCTCTTGCTGGCATGTCCCACAGAGGAGTGCGCAGATCACACGTGCGCAGCTTGGTAAATGCCCACAAGCCAGACTCGTGGGTGTGCCCGGCACCCAGGTCAGGAAGGAGGATGTGCCCAGCCCCCCGGGACCCCCGGGGGCAGCCACCACCCTGACAAAGCAGACTCATCTGCCTCATCCTGAACTTCACGCGAATGGAATCCGTACTCTTCAGCGTCTGTTTCTCGACTCGCGCTCAGGGAGTCTCCGTGTTGATTGCCTAGGGCGGGGACTGGGGGGCATGTGAGGTCGGGGTCAGCACCCTGGAGCCGGGACCGCCAGGCCAGGGGCTGAGAGGCCACAAAGGGCCACACTCCTGTTCTGCCACCTGCGTGCTGTGTGACCTTCCCCAGCTTCCTCCGCCTCTCTGTGCACCATGCGGAAAATGAGGACAATAATGTGCCTCGTAGGGCTTCTGGAGGGTGGAGACAAGTTAGTGCGCAAAAGGGCCTCTGCTCGAGCTGTAGTAACGGTCGCCGAGTCGCCGTTATTTTTGGAGGTGGGGACGTTCGCCAGGCCGGGGACGGGAACGCTTCCCGGATGGCAGAGAGTGTGGACGCAGGGCCGGCCCCCTCACAGCGGCCCAGGGCTGCGTCTCCCCTCCGGATGAGTCTCATCCGCCTGGTTGGGGTTTCGAGCCTGTTGTCTTAGAAACCAGCCCCGCATTTTTCTCTCTCCTCCTACTCAGGTGTAGACCTGACTCGTAGACGCCTCGTGTACACCCCACGGTCTGTTTTCCCTCCAGGGCGAGCTTTGTCCTGCACGCGGCTGTCACAGAACCCCTGCTGTTTGAGGTCACAGAGTCCGCCCCCCACCCAGGGTGAAGGGGGGGCCTGGGTGAGGTGGGTGTGAGGACAGGTCCAGGGGCACAATGTTTAAATCACTGCAGGGCCGCCTGGGGGGCTCCGTCGGTTGGGCGTCCGACTTGGGCTCAGGTCACGATCTCGTGGTTCGTGGGTTTGAGGCCCGCGTCGGGCTCTGTGCCGACAGCTCGGAGCCTGGAGCCTGCTTCGGATTCTGCGTCTCCCTCTCTCTCTCTCTGCCCCTCCCCCGCTCACGCTCTGTCTCTCCCTCTTTCCCGAAAATAAATAAACATTAAAAAAAAAACATTTTTTAAGTCCCCGGAATGGCTGCTTTGCCCTGGTTCTGCCTGGGCCAGGGCTGCCGTGTGGCCTGCTCCCCCGACAGACCCCCACAACTAGCAGTGGCCGTGGCTGCAGGAGCCCAGGAGGGAGGAGTGCCCGGGAGGCTTTCAGGAGGAGGCACCTTTGAGATGAGATAAAGAACATTCAGGGCCCCCGGGCAGGAGCGGGGGCGGCTCTCCCGGGGGAACAGCTTCCTGAGGCTTCAGAGCCGCAGACGGGGTTTTGGGGGGGGGTGGCACAGCATCTTAGCGCTTTGCCCGGAGACGCCGGTGGGCCATGCCCGTGGGCACCCCACTCGGGAGGGGAGCGAGCTCTGGATTCCTCCTCGCACAGGGGTCCCCTTGGGCCAGGCTTCCGCCGGGGGCACCAGTGATGGGGGAGCTGTTCCTGATGCGGTTCCCCGGCTCACACCCCGGGAGTGATGCTCAGCCTTCTTGCCATTTTGGGAAAGAGTGAGGCACGGGCCTTAGCACGGCCCGCCTTCCCCAGGGTGGAGGGTATGGCCACGAAGAGGCGCCCAGTACGCTCTTCTGGGGTGATTGCCCTGCACCACGTAGAACGAAGCCAGACCAGCCACCATAACCTGTTCAGGTTATTCCGGTGTTAATATTTCTACCTAGTCCAATGGTGATGTTAGGAATTGTAAAAATAGTAGATGCTAAGTGACAAGCCTGAGCAGTACAGGGACCCGTGGGACCGTGACTAATCGTCTTTCACCCCACTCGTCCTGTGCCTCCACCTGGGGAAATCACGTTAGCTCCGGCCCCCCCTCTGCCGTCCCCCACCACCGCCCCCCTGCCAGCTACAGAGATGGACGGGACCGGGCCCCCCTGCCTTGTGAGGATTTGCGGGGCGATAGCCCTGCTCCCCTGGGGACGTCGGGCGGCACGGCTGGGTCTCTGCTCCCCCCACTCAGCACCCCAGAAAGCCTGGGAGCACCCACTGGCCCCGGACTCTCCGTGGTGCCGTCCCGAGCCCCTGGGGCGCACGGGAGGCCCCACCACACCCTCTGCTTCTCCTGAGGACCCCGCGTGCGGGCGTGCTCCCTTGACCACCCTCCCTTCAGCGGAAACACCTCTGCTCCGTTCTTCCCACAGGCAGGAGAGAAACACTATCACCCCTTGTGTGCGCTATGTGTCAGGTGCGGCCGGATGTTTGCGGAAGGCGAGGAGATGTATCTTCAAGGTGAGCACACGACCAGGCCGCCCGGTCCCCTAGGGCCGGGGATTGCTGGCGGGTCACCTGCGGTAGCTCGAGTGCTGCTTGGGAAGCCGGCCACGCAACCCGGGGCTGGGGGAGCAGAGCCCGAGCGGGCTTGCCCGGGCGACGCGGTGGGATGGCGGGCAGCGTGCGGGTGGCACCCGTGGGACCTGGTGATGGCCGGGACGTGGGGGCGGGGTGCCCAGGGCTGCTCAGACCTTCCCCCAGAGGATGGGCCCCTTCTCTGCGGCCACCATTGCTTCTCAATGCTCCCTCTGTGTCCAGCGTCCCTGGAGGGGAGCAGAGCAGGGCTGGGCGGACGGCAGGGCCACACACGGGCTGTTCCATGACCTCACGCGGTGGTCATCCCGGAGCGGTGTGTCAGACAGGCCTGCCTTTCTGAGCCGGACCTCGTGGGCTGATGTCAGCTGGGACGGCCTCGTCCCCAGCGTCCCCTCTTGTTCCTCAAGTCGCTGCTTGAGAGCCCGTGAAAGGGGTCCTTTGCGCTGCCCCCACCCCACCCCCTGCTGCTCGGATGTCTGGGCGGGAGGGGCCCCTTGCCCCGGGCACCACCCCTGCTGTAAATAGTGCCTTCAGGCCTGCCCGACACCGAGCATGGGGACACGAGCTCGCCATCAAGGGGCCCCAGTGTCAGGGAATAAAGATGCTCGTCATGGCTCTGGGCTGAGGCCGGCGCCCCGTGTCTAAAGCGGGCCCTCCTGTGACTTTCTGTGGGACCTTGGAACCAGTCCCATCCCTCTCCCAGCTTCAGATTTCCCGGTCGGTGTGACAAGGGGTCAAAACCCAGGTCAGAGCTTTTCAGTGGTACATTGTGGAACCCCGGAGTCCTGTGGCCAGGGGGTCCTTGGGGGGCCCGGCCCCCACCCTGCCTGGTCTGCCTGGATGCTGGGGCGCCATGAAGGCATTGAGAGGTGAATCCTGTACAGCCGAAGCCGTGAGAAGCAGGGGGCCCGGTGAGCCCTGCAGCCTTCGAGGATGGTGAGACAGGCCACCCCCTCCCCGCTACCACCGGCACCCCTACCGTGGGCAACACCTTCCTGATAAATATGACGGAGGGGCTGTTGACTCCCAGGAATTGTCGGGGAGACCCGGATGAAAATAATAACGAGATGCTATTTCCCCCCATTCGATTGACAGTCGAAGGGCACACCCACGTTGTGAGGAACCTGGCTGGTGAGGCAAGAATTGGGAAATTGCCTTAAAAATGCCCACACCCTTTGAGCCGAGACTTCACTTCTTGGAGTCCTCAAGTAGGAGGGACGTGCTAGGACTTGGATGCTGTGGACCCCCTCCCCCCCCAATGGGACTTAGAGAGAAAACCCCACATCCCACGGCCAGGGACAGATCCATCCTCTTTCCACGTGGTGGAATGCTACGCAGCCCTTAAGGGTTACGCTTCTGCTGTTTAAGTGTATGAGGAAATGTGCAGGACTCGAAAACAAAGCTCCCAAGACGTAAAAGTACGTACGTACAACATTATCCACATTCTACGACCAATGCACGTGTGTGCCCGAAGGCTGCCCGGCCAGAAGTGTTTCGGAGATTATAGATGGTTTTCATTTTCTTACTTATATTTTGCTGGGGTTCTTTAATCTTTAAAAAATTTTTTAATGTTTGCTTATTTTTGAGAGAGAGAGAGAGAGAGAGAGAGAGAGGGAGGGAGCATGCATGGGGGAAGGACAGAGAGAGAGAGAGAGGGAGACACAGAATCCGAAGCAGCTCCAGGCTCTGAGTTGTCAGCACAGAGTCTAACGTGGGGCTTGAACTCATGAACCTTGAGATCATCACCTGAGCCGAAGTGATGACTTAACTGACTGAGCCACCCAGCCACCTCATTAATTGTTAATAAGGGCCATCAATTACTCATCTATGACTTTTGTCATCAAAAACGTTGTCAAAAATGACTGTTTTACACACACACGCACACACACACACACACACACACACACACACACAATTAAATCGTGGTCTCCCCAGGAGCTCCAGGCCCGTGCAGATGTTTTCCAGGGAGGGACAGTGATAAGTTCCACCCCCAGGCGTTAGCTCCTGTGACCTGGGAGGCTTTGCAAGCAGGAGATAGGATGTAGCGCTTTCCTTCACATGCACCTGTCAGCCCCATGAGGTGCCAGGCTCTGTGTGCCTGGTCTCTGGGGTGGAAGAGACACCACCCCCTCCTGGCTGGGGCACGAACCCACACACAGAGCCACAGGGAGAGGGAGCAGGGGGTCGGGCTGAGGTCCAGGGGGGCCCCGTAGAGCAAGTGCTCTGGGCCCTGGAAGGAGGGCTGACCTGTGCCGGGAGTCCCAGGGGAGCGCCGGGGACGTATAGGCGGCCTCCGACTCTCCGCACGGCCCCTGCATCGTGGGAAGGGACACTGAGCGCTTCGTCTTGGGTCTGTCCGCAGGTTCCTCCATCTGGCACCCGGCGTGCCGACAAGCAGCCAGAACTGAAGACAAAAACAAGGTTGGTGGGGTTTACGATCTGCTCCCGTGCGTTCTTCAGCGCCGTGTGCGGTCACCCGCTTCTGTAGACTCACCGGCTGGTCACACCCGCCCACGGGCCAGGCAGACCCGCCCACGGGCCACCCCGGGGAGGCCTGGGGGTGCCGAGGCGCGCCGGGTGGATCCACCGAGGGGCTGGTGCGAGGTGGGGCACGCACGGGCATCCCGGGGCCTCCCAGCGCTGGCCCGCTGACCTCCCCACGGGTCCCGTGGACTCGAGGGCCGCAAAAGCTTGGGGACAGCTCTGACGTTAGCAGGTCTCCAAATAGTCTCCAGACTGCCCACACTTATGACACCAGCTGCAAGGTTGAGGGGCCCCAAACTGCCCTCGGTCTCAGTCGTTGGTTGGAAAGACTCACAGACACGCTGAAGGCTATCCTCGTCACGGTTACGGTTTATTGCGCGAGAAATCAGCCAGAGAAAGAGGGCACGGGGCAGGGTCCGGGAGGGGTCCAGCCCCAGAGCCGCTCCTCTCCCGCGGAGACAGGACGTGGCACCCCCCAGCCCGCGCGTGACCGCACGCGCCGGGTGTTACCAACCAGGGAAGCTGTGTGTCCAGAGATCTTACTGGGGCTCCACTGACTGACTGACTGACTGACTGATTGCCACATGGTTGATTTCACCCCAGATCACACGGTGTCTCTCTGGTGCGGGCCCCACCCTAAGCCTGTTGGGTAAGGGTGATCCCCTCCCCGAGCAGACAGTCTATCAGGTGGACACAGATCACCCCTCAGGGTCGAGGGCGCAGGCCAGGCCTCTCTCTGGACAAGGCAAATCCCTCGCTGCCCAGAGGCCCAGCTGGGCGCCGGGCACAGAGGCGTCGCAGTGAGGAAGAAGGGTGGCCCTCTTGGGACCGAGTTCTAGGGAGAGACGGAAATCGACGCCCAAACGAGCAATGATGCGACAGAGGCTGGTGTCGGGGGCAGGACGGATGGTCAGGGAGGGCCTCGGGAGGACATGGGGTGGGAGCTAGGCCTGCGGGATGAGCCGGGGAGGCCCTGGCGGGAGGGAGCGGGGAGGGCTGCCGGGGGGCGGGCAGAGTCCCCTCGCCCTTAGCCCTGCAGCGAGGGCGGGGCTCAACCGGCAAGCCCCAGCTGGGCCCATCTGTGGGACTAGAAGGTTTTTGGAATTTCCGTGAGGCTGGATGGTGAGCCCATGGGCTCAGGCCGCTGAGGTTCACAGGGCTGTTGGCTGGTGGAGGAGACACTCCTCCGGGCCCCCGCAGGATGGGTGGGCTCCCCCAGGTCGGCTGTCGCTTGCCAAGCCTGTTCTGAAAGACCCCAGCAGAGGGAAGTGCTCCCGCATCCTGTAGAAACTGAGTCCGGTGGGTTCGGAGGCCCCTGCTTCTCACGCACTCGCTCACGGTGCTGCCTCTTTCGTTTGTCGTTCATTCAGCAGAGCTTTACCCAGCGTCCGGTTGTGCCGAGCCCTGTTATTGGCCCCGGGGCCCAGAGGTGACTGAGTCCTGCCCCAGCGTGCTGGGGACGCAGGGGGAATGGGTGGGCACACGGGGACGCCCAGCCTGTCACCGAGACACGAGGGTGGGGGGCCCTGGGCCGGGGCAGGAGGGCTCCGTGGAGGAGAGGGGCCTCTTCTCGCGTCCCCAAGCCTCCCCTAACCCGTGACAGCCTCGCATGTTTGCTCAGCCCCTTTCCGTGGACGCCGGGCCGGCCCGAGGGAACTGCGCCTCTGAGCTCTCCTCTTCGGGCCTGACGCTTCCTTCCACCTGCCAGCTCGTTCCTCCCGATTTTAAAGTAGTGCCAGTTGCTTTTCTCAGAGTTGTCAAAGTGCCTGCACAGGGCTCTGGTTTAATTCAGGTTCAGATGGTCACCTTTGATGGCCACAGAGAGGAGGTCCACTCAGCATTAAGCGCTGCTGGGCACAGACCTCCATGTGGCCACTACTCTGGCCTCAGGCCTGGGGGTGGGCAGAGGCAGGGGGCCCGGCCCTGGGTACAGGGAGCCACAGGAGTGGAGGGCGGGGTCTTGTCCCCTTGGGGAGGGCAGGTCTGTGGCCAGTGGACCCTGGCTTGGGCCACTGCCCATGTCTGCTGAGACTCAGGAGGCCGAGGGACTGACGACCGTGCAGAGGGAAGCAAGGGGCGGGGGAGCCCGACAGCCTGGGAAGAGACCCCGGGGGCTTCAGCGGCCGGGCTCACTGTCCCCTGTCACCCTTCCGGCTAGATTCCCAGACTGTAGCCCCAACTAGAGAACACTGGGATTTGGGCTGCGAGCCGCCCGCCTGGCCTGCCCCCTGCCCCTCAATCTCGGGGACTGAAGCTACTGTGCCATGGGGTCCCCCCCACCCCGCTGCCAGGGGTGGGGTGCAGAGGTTGTGAAGGGTGGTGCCCCTCCCCAGGCCCTGCGCCGAGGGACTGTGTGAAGGTGAGGAAGGGGGACAGGCCCACATGACGGCGGTCCTCCCAGCTACAGGGACACAGAGCCGTGGAGACTGTGGCTTCCTGTGGCTTCCTGTGGCTGCTGTAATGAATTGCCGCAAATTTAGTGGCTTCAAGGAGCACAGATGTATCCCCTCCCTCGGGGGCCGGAGGCTGAGGATGGGCCAGCAGGGCTGTGCTCCCTCTGGAGGCTCCAGGGAGAAGCCCCTCCTCATTCGTTGCCACATCTGGAGCCTGCGGGGTTGGCTCCCGGCCCCACGTCCTTCAGACCCCGCTTTCGTCGCCACATGGGCCCCGGCCCCCCAGCCTCCCTCAAACGACCCTGAGACCCCAGGGAGCCCACCTCCCAACTCGAGCTCCTTACTCCCATCGGCAGAGACCCTTTGGTCACACGTGGGCATCCTCATGGATGTTACTCTGCTCCCACGGTGACAGGATATGCCCGGTTGGTCTCGTTCACGGTCAGGGTCACAGTAAGTGGCGGGCACGCCCCACTGTGCACCATATCCTCTCACATCATACAGCCCACGATTCCCTCCATAACCCGCCCCCGTGCCACCCCGGGCACATCCCTGCCCTCACAGAACCAGCGTCCCTGACCCGGAAATGACCACAGGGTCCTGTCTGCGGGACTCCTCCCCGAATCCCAACCCAGAGGCCTATCGGAGGGACCTGCCGGAGGGACCCCACATGCCAAGAGGCCTCCAGGCCCTTCTCCGGGGCGTGACTGGGTTAGAATGGGAGACCCGGGCCAGCCCGCTCAAGGACAGGTCGGGTGGCCAGCCCTGCTCGTGGCCTCTGGACCCGGCTGCGAGGCTGGCCTCGGGGCCTGCAGGGAGCCCGGCTCCCTCTGCTCTCAGCCCGGGGGTCCGCCCGTGATGACCGCAGCCGCCGGCCCGAGGAAGGGAGGCCCTGTGAACAGTGGACGGGGAGAAGGAGAGGGCACAGCCGGAGCTGGCTTCCTGGGCTGTGTCTCCACAGACGCCTTGGGAACATCTGGGGCCGAGGCCGTCCCATGAGGACAGCTGTCCCCTCGGTGCTGCGCCCTGGGGCTGGCACGGCTCGGGGCCCGCCCCTCTGTGTCCTGGGACGGCATCCAGGCCCCGGCCGTGCCCTGCTTGCCCCTCACTTCACCCTCCCTCGCTCCAGCCCCTCAGAGCCTCTTCTGTCTCGCCTGAGAAATGAGAATAGACCTGGGCGGGGCCGGGCGGTGAGCGCCCGGGTGACAGGAAGGCAGAGCCCTACGCGTGTCCTGTGTTGCTTCCTGCAAGCTGGTCGGGGAGCACGAGCCGGCAGCCCCGGCCAGCGTTGGGTCAGCGTGGCGGAGCCAGCCCCAGAGACACGCAGCAGAGGTGGTGTGGGCCTCGCTGAGTCTCTGGTGGGGGGTGATCCAGACAAGAGGCACCCACCAGGAACTGACCAACAGCGCCGTCATTTACCAAGTGCCCTGCCCCTGCCAGGCTCCGGGACCCGTAGGACCAGCCGGGTCCTGGCCTCCCAGTTGCTCTCCAGCAAGAGAGGCCGGCCCTGGGGTCCCTGCAGGGACGGGCGAGGAGGCAGAGGGTACTGTGTCCTCCCTGACCGCATACCCCGGGGGCACGGCCACTCCCCAGGGCAAGGATGGCCCCTGGGTGTCTGCTGAGGGCGCTCAAGGAAAGCCTTCCGGAAGGCTGTGGCCCTGAGTGCCCGTCCCCGGCACGTCCTTGGTCATTGGGTCACTCAACACACAGCCGGCCCGTGAGTGCCCATCGGCTGGGTGGCAGAACACAGACGCGGGGAAGACTGGCGGCCTCCCTGCCCTGGAGGCACGTGTGGGATGAGGGGGCTCCTGCAGGGTGCCCCCCGGGCGACGGGGAGGGGCGGCCCCCCTGGACGGGCCTAGGCGGCAGGGTGGGGGAGAGGATGTCTTCCTGGAGCCGAGCCTTGGCAGGTGGTGCGGGAGGTGGGTCTCGGGGCCTGTGCCTGGGGAGCCGGGGGTCTGCAGGGCACTGAGACTGAGGGATTGTTCTAGAGCCTGGCCGAGGGTGGCCCCAGGCCTGCCAAGTAGCTGGAGAAGAGCTCCAGGGGGCCTGGAGCTGGGGCCCAGCGGCCCTGGGAGACAGGGCAGGCCCGGAGGGGAGGGGGCGGCCCCACGCCCAGTCCTGGAGGAGGCCGTACCCAGGAGCGTGGAGGGGGCGGCCGGCGCTGATGAGCGGGCGAGCGGGCGCCTCACCGAAGAGGTGAGCCCCGGCATCACGCCCTCTGCCTCTTCTCTTTCCTCCCCAGATGCAGAAGCAGGCTTGCAGTCAGGTTTACCCGGGCACCACCCCCTGTGCCTTGCAGGTTTGTCCCTCCCACTGCCGTGGTGGCCTCACATCTGCTCCTGGTGTTGTCCTGTCCTTGCTGCTGTCCTGCCGACAGTGTAGGAGGTGCTGGGCATCCTCCAACTGGGAGGGCAGGGCTCCACGGCCCGTGCCAGTGTCCTGGGGCCGCTGTGTACAATGGTGCAGGCTGGACCCTCAGCCGGCAGGGATTTA
Organism: Panthera uncia; assembly: GCF_023721935.1. Classification (NCBI taxonomy): domain Eukaryota; kingdom Metazoa; phylum Chordata; class Mammalia; order Carnivora; family Felidae; genus Panthera; species Panthera uncia. The sequence goes on from NC_064811.1 coordinate 3,393,837, forward strand.
TTGTCTCTCGGTCCTGGAGGCTGGGAGTCCTGGCTCAAAATGTGGGCTGGTTAGTTCCCTCTGAGGCCTCCTCCTTGGCGTGTAGACGGCGGTCTTCTCCCTGTGTCCTCACGTGGTCGTCTCCTGTGTGCATCTGTGTCCTGATATCCTCCTCTTGTAAGGACACCAGGCCCACCCTAGTGACCTCATTTTACCTTAATTACATCTTTAAGTCTCCAAACATGGTCACACTCTGGGGTGCCAGGGGTTAGGGCTTGAACATGCGAGTTTTGAGAGATATAATTCAGCCTGTGATGTGACCCCTCCCAGGGCCACTGCAGCAGGTGTGGGCCACCGAGAGGGATAGAGACAAGGTAGGAGGCAGCCAGCCGGAGCTGTCAGGAGGCAGGGGGAGGCCAGGCAGGGGTGGAGGCTGGACCAGGAGGGGCGAGCACGTCCTACCGGTGGGGTTGGACGGACGCCGGTATGAGTGATGGGAGCCGGGGAAGAAGGGTGTCCACGCAGGGTTGGGCCGGCCTGGCGTGCAGAACAGAGGAGGGGCCTGGGGAAACTGTTGCCTCCGGGGAAGCAGGAGATGTGGCCGAGGAGGGAGGAGGGGCAGGGGTGGGCACTCGGGGAGCGGGTCACAGATGCGGTGGCCGCAGAGTCTGACAGCAGAGGACCGGGTTGGTAGAACGAGCTAAACACGCCCCCCACCCCTATAACCTGGGTGGAAAATAACATCTCCGAGCAGCAAAATTCTGGGTAAAAGGGACGGCCTTGGCCTCTGGAGTGCGCAGAATCCCTTGCTCTCATCCTCCGAAAAACAGATAATTTCCTTGCGTGAAGCCGGGTGATCATCGGAGCGTTTCCAGCGGCGCGGAGAATGTGCTGGTCGGCTCGGAGTTGGCGTCACCTGCCGCGTCTGATTATAGCTTTCCAGCCGCTCACTGAAGCCCGCATGTTTATTTTAAGAACTCTTTCAATCTGAAAAAAAAAAAAAAAATGTCGTTACTGGCATTTCTGTTGGACTGTGACCTGTGATAATTGCATCTGGAATGTTCTGGAATCAACATATTCCGCTTTCAGTCTCCTCCTGTCGCCTTCCTTTCCAGGAAACCAGGAGCTCCTCAGAGAGCATCATTTCTGTACCTGCTTCCAGCACCTCGGGGTCTCCGAGCCGCGTGATCTATGTGAGTTGGAGAGTGGGGAGTCCCGTGGTGGGAGGGTCCGGACCTGGGTCATGGCCAGGGGTGCCCTTGGGGGCCGGGGCGTCCTCAGGTGCTGGGGTGCAGAGCCGGGGCTCTCGCCGCGGCCGTGGGGTACAGACTGGTGCAGACTTCGGGAGGTTAACGCCGAGCTTTCGCTGAGGACCATCACGTGACCCCGCAGCTCCTGGGTGACGTGGTGGTGGTGCCCAAAGAGATGTGCTCACAACTGTTGTCCATAATGGTGTCAGCTCAACACCGCCCGAAAAAGTGACACTCGGCACACGGGGGACCGGGCTGGTGTCACCAATAGGCGTGCAGATCTGCACCTGCTACCTGGGAAGCGTTTCTAACGCGCTCCTACGAGAGGCTTGTGAAGAATAATCTATGTTATGCGGTCCCGTTTTCATTAAAGAGTATACGTGTGTATGCGTGTGTGTGTGCATATGGGTATATATGTGTACAGATGTATGTGTGTTTACATACGTGTGTGTGTGCATATGGGTATATGTGTGTATGGGTGTGCATATGGGTGTGCGTATGGGTATATCTCTGTACAGATGTGTATATACATGTATAAATGTGTTTACATATGTGCATGTGTGCATATGGCTACATATGTGTATGGGTGTATGTATGTGTGTGCATATGGGTATATGTGTGTACAGATGTGTGTGGGCGTGC
>NC_064811.1:3395717-3400051 GCF_023721935.1 Panthera uncia
TGTGTGCATATGGGTATATGTGTGTACAGATGTGTGTGGGCGTGCACATATGGGGATATACATGTGTAAATGTATGTGTTTACATATGTGTATGTGTGTGTATGGATATATATGTGTATGTGTGTGCATATGGGTAGATGTGCGTGCAGGTGTGTGTGGTATGTGCATGTATGTGTGTATGCACACACATGGGCATACACATGTGTAAATGTATATGTTTACATATGTGTATGTGTGCATGTGGTATATGTATATATAGGTATATTGTGTGTGCACAGATTTATATGTACATGTGCATATGGGTATATGTATGTGAAAATATGGATTTGGCAAGACCTAACCCAGTGCATAGTGCATCGCTGTCATTAAAAATAGTAATCGTGATAGTATCTTTTTAAATGTTTATTTTTGAGAGAGGGAGAGAGAGACAGAGCAGAGAGAGAGGGAGACACAGAACCCGAAGCAGGCTCCAGGCTCTGAGCCATCAGCACAGAGCCCGACGCGGGGCTCGAGCCCACGAGCTGTGAGATCGTGACCTGAGCCCGAGTCGGACGCTCAACTGAGTGAGCCACCCAGACGCCCCAAACACGAACCACTCTTTTAAACACACTGGTGTTTGTGAAAGACCAGGTATTGTTGTGACCGTGCAGTGAGCAGAGACACTGGTCACTGTTGTCACGACTACTTGCAAGGCTCCGCGACAGTCCACAGTGGCGCTTACTGGGTTTGCCTTCGACTGAAGCAGACGGGCCTCAGGCCGGAGCACCCCGGCTGTCCCTCCCCCATTAGCGTGGTGCCCGCTCCCAGTTGGCGCACGTCCTCGACCTCCCTCACCGAGGAGGCGTGAGTCCTGCGAGACGAGCCCTTCCTATCTCGGGGCTCTGCCTTGCTTTTGCTTTCGTGTCTTTCCTGGCATCTGCTGTTGCCCTACTGTGCGCCTGACCCCGTGCTTGCTGCCGGACTTCGGGAGGGTGGCCCTGGTCCCCGTGGCGGCTCGGTGTGCTTGGAAGGACAGCAGCAGTCCGGCATTTCACCGGTGCGAGAGGAAAGATGAATACCATCGTCCCCCGCCAGTGCCCGCGTGGCCACTGTTAATATTTTGGAGCACGCCCCGTGGGTCTCCGGGTCCCTTTTCTCTCTGTGTATTTTCTTTTAAGCACAGTGAGGTCACACTGAATATTTGTTGCAGCCTCTGTTCACTGTGGCAGTAAATCAGTAACTAGGCATACATAACATCAGCATTATTGCGTTATGACCTATTATTATGGACAGCTATCATAAGTATGATGTCCTGTGTGGCCGTGTATTGTTATTGTTTATTATGCCGGGTGGAGTGTGGGAGAGAGAAAGGCGCAGGGAAACCACATGAACCTGTACACACGCCCCAGTGGCCCTCCGCCAGTCAGAGAGCCTGTTGTCACGGCGACCGCCGAAGGCTTTGGCGGGAGAGGAAATGGGTCTGTGAGCCCCGCTGGACGGGACAGATGCCCAAGAGCCAGGCGGAGCCACTTTCCGGGGTGGGAGCGGGCACGAATGGCGCCATCAGGCCGCCTCTGCGGTCCCTGCTGTCAGGGGCCGACCCAGGGCAGGGCCGGCCTCACTGACCCGGGCACCGCGGGGCTGGGATGGCCGCGGGCAGATGCTCTGATCGGGGTGGGATCCCGAGGCAGGGACTGGGGGGGAGGCACCTGCAGGCCTTGCCCCGCCCCTCACTCCACTGTCAGCTTGAATTTGATGTCCGCGGAATCCAACAGGTGGTGTCCCCATTTTACATGCGGAGATGGAGGCCCAGAGCGTCCTCCTGACTTTGGCAAATGCCCCGTGGATTTTAATTCAGTTCTCAAGCACGTCCCAAGGACCTTGCCGTGCTGGGCACGGAGTCAGGGAGAAGGACTCCATCATGAATCAGAGACTCGTTGGGCCCCCAGGAGCCGCAGGCCCAGACAAGGGGAGACAGACACACCTACCAACGTCTGCACCTTGACTTAAAGGAGACAAACACAAACGTGAAACCAGATGGCGGAGGGGAGCAGGGACGGTCTCCCAGACAGGGAGGCCTGGACTGGGTCTGGAAGAACAGCCAGGCAAAAGGGACTGGGATGGGCGTGGCCGAGAGAGAGAGAGACAGAGAGACAGAGAGACAGAGAGAGAGAGAGAGAGAGAGCGCACGGGAGTGCAAGCTCACAGCAGGTGCCAGGCCCCCGGGCTCTGGATGGCTGGGCAGCCATAAGGAGCTCCTTGTGGCAGGTAGCGTGGCTCTGAGGGGCGGGTCACTAGGACAGGCAGAGGCACAGGGACAGCTCAGAAGTTCTGATCAGGGCCCATCCCGACTACGGACAACAGACTTAGAAATTAAAAAAAAAATTTTTTTTTAACGTTTATTTATTATTGGGAGACAGAGGGACATAGAGCGTGAGCAGGGGAGGGGCAGAGAGAGGAGGAGACACAGAATCGAAAGCGGGCTCCAGGCTCTGAGCTGTCAGGACAGAGCCCGACGTGGGGCTCGAACTCAAACTGCGAGATCATGACCTGAGCCGAAATCGGTCACCCAACTAACAGAACCACCCAGGGGCCCCCAGACTTAGGATTTGAACTCAGGTCCTCAGAACCCTGCCCAGGCTCCAAAGGGAAGAGTCAGAGATCTGAGACCTCACACATTCACTCTCTCAACCTGTGTCACAAACGGCAGCATTCACCCCGAGAGCACCCACCAGACTCATGAGAGCCCTGGGGTCAGGTGGTCAGGGAAGGCTTCCTAGAGGAGGTGGGCTGGGGCTACTGAACCGGGGGCTGAGCCTGGCATGCGGGGGCACAGGGAGGAGACCCCTCAGGGCCAGCGGGTTGGGAATGTCAGCAGCGCACTTGGGGAACCACAGCGAGGGCTTGCGTCACCCACCCAGAGGGGCTGGAGGGCAGGGTGTCGTCGCTGGGGCTCCAGAGACGCGGCCCTGGCAGGGAAGGGGGCACGGCTCTGGCGTCAGGCAGCCTGGGCCTCTTCCCGCCCACGCCTCCCTGGCTGTGTGACTCTGGGCGAGCTACCTAACCTCTCTGGGCTCTGGACTCGTCGTCGATGAAGTGGAGCGACCATGGGTGCCCCCAGCACGGGCTCGCTCTGAGAATCTGGTGAGCCAAGAATAGAAGGCTTAGTCTCGTGCCATCCCGGGCAAGAGCTCGTGGTATCGGCAGCTGCTGTTGGCGACATTTGTTCGGAGCAAGTGCGGCAGGAAGGCCCCCAGGAGGCTCTTGCTGGGTCCAGATGTGAGCGGTGAGGGCCTGGACCAGAGCGTCCTGTGACCTGGGCACAGCGGACAGGAGCGTGGGGCCCGTGCCGGCCTTGGTACGGATGCTACGGGATCCGGGGCCGAGTAGAGGCTTCTCTCCGGGTCTGGGGAGAGCCGAGCCGGTGGGGACAGCCTGACCGCCACCTTTGCCCACGGCCGGCGACGCCAGGCTGACACGGATCCCGAGAGGGGAACGCGGTGGGGAGGAGGTGACCCCGTGCGTCGGCTCCGGGACGGGTGGGCACGTGGGCACCTGCAAGGGGAACGTGGGGACCGACACAGATAATCGTCCCCGCCGTGACCGCTGGGGGTCAGGTTGCGTGTGTGCTCCTGCCCAGCTCTAGGACCTGTTTGAGCCCGTCGTGTGCCCCCAGGCAGCCCCCGGAGCCAGGGAGGGGCGGCAGCCGGGGGCAATAGCCTGGGAGCAGTGGGGGCGATGCAGGGGGGAGGCTGGGCCGAGTCACAGGGGAGCAAGGGGCCAGGGGGCCCTCGCCAGCGCAAGCGAGCGTCACCAGTGAGCGCCTGCCGTGGGGCGGGGCGCGGTCCTTGCCCCACCTGAGCCCGGGGCCCAGCCGGCCTGTCAGACGCCAGGCACTTTGCTGCCGTATCTCAAGAGCTCAAAATTGCTGCGTGTGCGTGCGTGTGTGTGCGTGTGCGTGTGTGTATGGGTGTGTGTGCGTGTGCGCGCGTGTGTGCGTGCGTGTAAGGGTGCGTGTCGATGTGTACTGGTTTGGGAGGGTGCCGTTATGTGTGCAAGTACGTGCTATTGCACAGGAGTGGGTGTGTGTGTGTGTGTGTGCGTGCGTGCGCGTGCCTGCGTGTGCGTGTAAGGGTGTGTGTTGATGTGTACTGGTTTGGGAGGGTGCCACTATGTGCACAAGTATGTGCTGTTGCACGGGAGTGGGTGTGTATGTGCGTGCGTGTGTGCGTGCATGTGTGTGCGTGTAAGGGTGTGTGTCGATGTATACTGGTTTGGGAGGGTGCCGTCATATGTGTAAGTATGTGCTGTTGCACGGGAGTGTGTGTGTGTGCGTGCATGCGCGTGTGTGTGTG
>NC_064811.1:3400061-3405593 GCF_023721935.1 Panthera uncia
GCCCACGGCAGGGGCCCCGTCCGCTTCCGCCCCCTCTGACGGCCTGTGCGCCTCCCCTTGAGGGAGGCCGCAGCGGGTGCTGCCCCTAGCCTCGCGGGCCACGCGCAGCAGGCTGCAGGGCTGAGTCGAGAGGAGCCCCCCGAAACGGGAGGGAACGCGGGAGACGTGCCCGAGTGTAGCAAAGCGCCGGGAACCGAGCGACAGTCTCCTTTTCTTCGGTTCGGGACGATTCCCCTACTGCGTGAATCGTGTCCTTCTCCTCTCTCCAGAACATTCCTGGCCTGGCCGCCGTCCTCAGCGGCTGGCCTGCCCCTAAGTCTCGGGACTTCCTTGTGTTGGTTCGACCCCCTGTTTGGGGCGCAAATGACCGATTCCCTAGTGTCCGTGGGCAGTGTCCCTCCGTGGTGAATCTGCTTCACTTTACGTGCAGCCCCCTGCTGATTTTCCCTTGTCTTCGGTGGCGTTGAGGCTTGCGTGTGGCTGTGGGCGCCCGGGATAGACGAGAAGAGCATTTGGCCGGCTGTCGGCCTGAGCGTGTGTGCTGTTCGTGTGTGGGCGACCCAGACGGGCCCTCCCCTGGGGGCAGGAGGAGAACCCGGGACCTTTGCACATCTCCCCCGGGGCCTTCCTGTTTGCTTCTCTGGGAGCGAGGCTGAGGCTCGGGGACACCATGCTCGGGGGCGGGTGCAGCCACGGAGGCAGGTGGGAGGGTGAGACGGACCCCACTTCCCTTGCTCCGCGGCCAGCGGGCACCCCTCCTGACTGGCTTCTGCCGCAGGGGACCCCTGGGACCTGAGGACCAGGCGATGAGCCCCGTCAAGAGGCAGGGCAGGGAGCGGTCACGGACCTGGGCTCTGCACGGGGCTTTGGCATCCAGCACCGGGTCCAAGCTCCAATGGACAGCGCCGGAAGAGGGTCAGAGAGGTCAACGCCCTTGGCCGTGGTCCCCCAAGTGGCGAGCCCCAGCCGAGACAGGATCCTTTCTGCCCCAGAGACCACATTCTGGCTGTTTCCTTAACCGCCCTTCACGCCGCCTCGAAGGGGAGCCAGGTCCAGAGGGCCGGGTTCGAGTTCCCCGTCCACCCGCTGGCAGCCGTGCGACACCCCGCCCTCGCTGGCTGGAGCCTGAGGTTTCCCGCGCAGATGGGCTGGGAAGGGCCACGCGCGCCTGTGGGTGCGGGGTGTGGTCGCTGCCCGTCCTGCTTCCACGGGTCACATGAATGTCAGCAGACACACACACGGTCCGCGCTGTGGCCTCTGACCCTGCACCCCTCCAGTGGGGCGTACTGTATGCGAACGTGGGTGCTACCCGCGGGGGGGTGGGGGTGGGGGTGGGAAGGGAGGTCCCGGGTCAGATGTGTTCACACTGAGGCTCTCCTGCCAGATGCAGGGCAGCCCGGGGCACAGAAATCCTCTGTTCAGGGACCGGTCACGCCGTAGTGTCACGGTCCCTACTCCCCCCAGGCCTGCTCACTCTGCACGGACACCGGGCTTTCCTGTGTACCCGTGGCCCGTGGCCCCGCACCTTGGGAGTGACTGTCCCAGGATACAGATGAGGACGCAAGGCTCAGGGGCCGTGCTGGCCCAGGGCCGTGCGGCTGACAGAGGCAGAGCCCTGTCACCAGGGGTCACCAGCTCTGGTCACCGTGGCCCCCCTGCCGGCGTCTGCCATTGTCCTGAGGTGTCAGAGCCCCCTCGCTCCCTCAGCTCGGGGCCCCTGAGGGCTCCCCCCTCTCCAGGCCCTGCCACACCCTGGCTGGGAGCCTGCTTGGTGCCAGTCTCCCCGGGGACCCTTCTGTGGGCACATGACGGGGTGGGGACTGGGAAGCCACAGGAGGCTCAGGGCACCGCGCTGAGCAGACTTGGGCCTCAGGGCTGGAATTCTCTGGAATGGCAGCCGTCCAGCAGTTGAGCACCAGTGCGGGAACCCAGCAGGGAAAGGAGAGCAGGCTGGAAGCTCAGAGATCTGGCTTCACCTCTCTGAGCCTCAGTCTCCCCTTCCGTGAAATGGGGAGATTGGGAGACACTTGCCCCTTTCCATTCTGAGGAGAAAGAAACCCCAAACCCCGAGGCCCCGAATCACCCTCCTCTTCTCTGGGCCCCTTTTGTCTCCTTTCCGGAGAAGACCGAGGCAGATGGACTCACAGGATGTTGCCACCCTGGGCCCTGACCATCTCCCTCTAGGAAAATACGTCTTCACGGGAGAGCAGTGGGCGTAGGGCGCACTCAAAGAAGTGTCCTGGGGAACCTCTTTCCTGGGGTGCCATTGGCCCTACTTCTCCAAAAAGGTCTTGGCTCCTGGGTCGTGTCTGGTGGTAGGTTCCTTGCCCGTTTGGAGGAGGGTCTGGTCGTGAGGATGTGTCTGTGCCCTGGGCTGTTTCTTCTTCCCCACGTGACCTCCTGGTGCCAAGGCACTAACAGGCCACTCTGTTGTGTCCACAGTCCCCACAGGTACTCTCGCCAACGCCGACAGAGGTAACCGCCTGCCCCCCGGCCCGCCCCCCCCCCCCCCCCTGTTCTCATGGTGCCCCCCCCCCCCCGGGTTATAAAGATAACCGCCACGGCACCCCCAGCAGGGCCTCTGTGGCTCCTGACCGTGGGGTCTGGGGCCACGGTCCTTGGTGGCCTGAAGTGCTGTCCTCGGCGTTGGTTATTTTTATAATCACGTCTCATCACGTCTCATCTGCATGCCCCCTGTGCACCTGTCGGCCCTGTAGTCACAGACACGTGGGACGTGGCTCTCTCGAGGTCTGGGTCATGGCTTTCTTTTAATTTTTTTTAACGTTTATTTATCTTAGAGAGAGAGAGCATGAGCAGGGCAGGGGGGGAGAGAGGGGAGTCACAGAATGCGAAGCAGGCTCCAGGCTCCGAGCCGTCAGCACAGAGCCCGACGCGGGGCTCGAACCCACGGACCGTGAGATCCTGACCCGAGCCGAAGCCAGATGCTCAGCCGCCTGAGCCACCCAGGCGCCCCACGGCTTTCTTTGGAGAAAAACCCCGGGAGCCTGGGTTGGCCCAGGGCCCATGTCACTCCTCTGAGTGGGACGAGGAGGCAGCCAGACCCTCGCAGATGAATATTCCAAAAGCGTTCCTCTGTCAGATTTATAGTGAGCGGCTCCGGGTCCCTGTTTCCAGCCTCAGCCAGTGACGTGGACAGCTGTCAGTCAGACTTCCATCTGCACTGGCGTCGGACCCTCGGGTCCGGGAACGCGGCGACACCGGGACGGTGGTTAGCTCGTGTAGACCTTCTACAGCCACACGTGGCCGGCGAGCCCCACGGACAGGCTAGGCGAGGAGACAGAGCGCCCGTGGGCTGGAAGCCGGCCCGAGGGGCTGAGCAGAGGACGGCCAGAGATGCCGCCGCCCCTGGGGCGAGGGGGCCCCTCACCGTGGGTGGGGACGAGCCACACGGGCTCAGGGCCCGGCCGGCAGGTGCGGTCGCAGCACGAGGGCCGGCCTGAGCACAGCCTGGAGGCGGGTGTGCGGGCAGGCTTCGGGGACGGCGGCTCAGTGGGTTCGGTCGGAGGGCAAGCCTCAGGAGGCAGAAGGTAAAGCCCAGAAAGGGCGAGAGCCGGGAGCGCCAGACCCACACTCTCGTCGCCCGTGCTTGTCCCCGTGCCGGCCTTCAGGGCCCAGCCAGCGGCGTCGGCACCACGGCATCCTGGGCCGTCTCACGACTGCGGCCTTCGTGCCCTGCAGCCTGGCCGTCCCCCGTCCCTGCTGCCGGGTCATCTCACGCCGCCTGCCGCCCGCTCCAAACGGTTGCCCGTCCTGCTTGAACGGAGTCTTGTGGGCCAGTGTTTGCGGGTCCGATTCAACCGAGCCTTCGGGCCTGGGAGGGGTGCTGTGGTGCCTCCCAGGCCCGGGAGCCCCCGTTGTGGGGCAGGCGGGGGCGGGGGTGAAGAATGCAGAAGCTCAAGGTTCTCAGAGACCTGGTGGTTGCCAGGACCCCGGGTGCCGGGGAGGGGGTGGGGCAGGAGCACAGGTGCAGCCAGGTCCCTCTACCACCTTTTGGGGAGCCCAGACACAAGGAGGGGCTGATGGGGACCCTGCCCTCTGGGATCCGGGGGCACAGGGACCGGGCTCAGGCCAAGGCAGGGTGGTGTCAGCGTGAGGTCGGGCCCCCACCTGGCCCTCCAGATGTGCCCTGGCAGGTGCAGAGGCTTTCTCCCTGGGGCCACGTTGAGTCAGCCCCGAGGGTCTGGGGGGCGAATGCCAGGAGGAGGGTGGGCGGCGGGCGGGGCGGGCAGTGCCCTCAGCTCCTGCGTTCACCAGGCCGCCTCCCTCCCAGGGGGATCAGGACGACCGTTCGTACAAGCAGTGCCGGACCTCCAGCCCCAGCTCCACCGGCTCCGTCAGCCTCGGGCGCTACACCCCGACCTCGCGGTCGCCCCAGCACTACAGCCGTCCAGGTACTTGGCGCCCGCGGCTTCCCTGACCCCGGATGAAGATCTGCTTCCTATTGCCCTCCCTCTCTTTCGAATCGTGCCTTACTTTACACACCTGGTAAAGCGACGAGCCGGGCGTGGGGTTCCCGGTGGGTGACGGGAGAAGCTGTCCGTTTAACTCGCCCATGGTGGTGGGGACGGCAGAGGCGGCTGGTGAACCCGCGGGTCAGAGGGGCCATCCGGGAACACGCAGGCAGCACCGAGCGCTCAGAACCGAGCTGGTGTTTCGGTCACGGGCGGCAAGAAGGTTACGGAGCGTGAGTGTTGGAGACCAGAAGCCCGTCAGTCCCGGGCTCACCTGGGGTCTGAGGGGCTTCGAGCCGTGAGGACGGCGTCAGCGGCCAAAAAGAGCCAGCTTTCTTCACGCGCAGCTGGGTTGGTGGCCCCAAAGACAGCCCCGTGGAAATTGGCGAGAGGCCAGGGGCGGGCCCGTCCCCGCAGGGGGACGCCCGGTGCGGGGTGCTCCCCCCCCCCCCCAGCGCGCCTCCTTCCCTGCCTGGCGCCCGGCTGCGTATTGCTGTCCCTTAGCTTTGAAAGCCCGCCGCCGCCCTCGGTGTGTCAAAGCCGCAGGACGCTCCACGCACACTCTGCCTTCGTGAGGGATTTTTCCAAGCCGCTTCCTCCGTGGCGGCTGCTGCATGGCGCCATTTCCACGTCCATGGACTCCGGCTCTTAGTTTCACAGCCTTTGTGGAAAAATCAACTCATTCGTCTGCAGTCCTTTCCATTGACTCCCTGCTGTGTCCTTGGAACGTCCCGCTCACTGGGTGTCTGGAAAGTGGATGAGTCAGTGTGTGTGTGTTGGGGGGGGTGTGGATGAGTGTGTGGGTAGATGGATGGGGGAGTGACTGTGTGAATGAGTGTGCATCTGGGTGTGTGTGGGTGAGTGAATGAGTGTATGAGTGTGTGTGAGTGTATGGGTGAGTGAATGAGTGTGTGTCTGGGTGTGTGTGTGTATCTGGATGAGTGGGTATGTAGGTGAGTGTGTGAGTGTGAATGTGTGTAAATGGGTGTGTGCCTAGGTAAGTGTGAAGGTGAATGCGTGTGGGGTGTGTCTCAAGCATGTGAGTGGGTGAGTGTGGGGG